>NC_134878.1:24066701-24276701 GCF_041734735.1 Babylonia areolata
TTTGTTCGTTCGTTCTCTCTCTCTCTCTCCACACAAATTTATTTTTTAAACCCCATTCTATCCACATTCTCTCTCTCTCTCTCTCACTCCCTCTCACTCTCTCTCTCTCACTCACTCACTCAATCACTATTGTTTCTCTTTCTCATTTTCTATATGGATGACCAGCAATAAAGAAAGAAAGAAGGAAACAACAAAATAAATATTAAATGATTTACTAAATAAATAAATGAACTGATGTATTTTCTACGAAAAGGAAAATTAAAAATGGCACACCCTACATATGAAATGAACAAATGTGATACATCTGCCAGGAGTACCAAGTGTTTTCGTATCTGTCAATGGAAACAGATAGAAGGGCTGATAGACACATAAACTGATAACACTGATAACAGATATACAGATATGCCATGGTATAAAAATATACCCAGTCAAATTGGTATTTGTGTATCATAAACAAGTTGAGTATTTAAAAACAGGCATTTCTGAATAAATGTATGTACATATGTACCATTCTCACTCCCTCTCTCTTAATTCCTGGACTAGAAGTTAGAACTCCAAAGTTCACCACCGGTAAAACTTTTTTTTTGCAAATGTGGCTGTCTTTAATCATACCATCTTCAGGGATATGAACAACATTCATGAGTGACACTTTTTATATTTTCTCTGCATCTTACCCATTCTTTTGCAATGAATACATGGTTATGTGTCTGAGGAGCACCACACACACCCATACATATTTTACCAAGAATAAAAGAATATGACCTGGACATACCATGAACTGCATTCCAGGTATCTCCCAGTCATCAGTGTCTGAGCCTTCTGGTTTGGGTATGGCCAGCAGGTAGCAGATCTGTACACACAGCAGAGCATGGCTAAACAATACTTTGACTACAATGACCCTCTGTAAATACACACTGCTATTCTTCTTCTTTTTCATTCATGGGCTGTAACTCCCACGTTCACTCTTATACAAGAGTGGGGTTTTATGTGTATGACTATTTTCATCCCTTCCTGTAAGCAGTCATACTCCGTTTTAGGTGGGGAGGAGGGGTGCTGTGGGGGTGGGAGGTGGGGGGGGGAGAGCGCATGCTGGGTGTGTTCTTGTTTCAATAAACCACCGAACACTGACATGAATCATGGGGTCTTTAACCTGCACATTTGTTCTTCTGTATGCATATACACATAAAGGGGGCTCAGGTCCAAGTATGTCTGCATATATGCTGATCCGTAGATTGGAAAAATCTCCACCCTTTACTCACCAGGCACTGTGACCAGGATCAGAACCCAGGACCCTCAAACTGAAAGTCGAATGCTTTAACCACTCAACTGTTGTGCCCAATACAAACACTGAAGTCAAAATTTTAACCCCTTGACTGCTGAACCTTTGTGAAATCATTTCAGTGCGGCATGAGTTTGAAGTGCAAGATCCATGTCCTGTGTAACTGATTTTACTGAACATAACCAATGTTACACCAAGAGGTGGGGTCCAAATAACAGAATGGTACATGACATCCTAGCCTGTAACCTTTATCTCAGGCAACACAGACAGGCATAACAGCAAAGTGGTTGAAGTGTTGGACTTTCAATCTGAGGGTCCTGGATTCAAATCTTGGTAATGGCACTATGGTGGATAAAGGGTGGAGATTTTTCCGATCTCCCAGGTCGACAAATGTGCAGACCTGCTAGTGCCTGAACCCCCTTCGAGTGTATATGTAAGCAAAAGATCAAATACTCACATTAAAGATCCTGTACTGTAATCCATGTCAGCATTCGGTGGGTTATGGAAATAAGAACATACCCAGCATGCACATCCCCAAAAATGGAGTATGGCAGCCTACATGGCAGAACTAAAAATGGTCATACACATAAAAGCCCAGGTGTGTACATACGTGAATGTGGGAGCTGCAGCCCGCAAAGACAGAAGAAGAAAAATCTCAGGCAACAGCCCCTCACTGACCATCACACTCATCAGCAGCAGTGAGGGGGTTAATCACTTGACAACTCAGTGTCAATGAAAAAGATGCATGTAGCACGGAAATGATTGGTATCGTTGATGTCACCATGGTCAACATTTTTGAGGGACATCTAGTGAGCTGTATGGAGTGACTGTCACAAGTACAAGAAAGGAGAAAGAACGGGAGGCAGCAAGGAGGCTTGTTTGAACCATGTTAAGTCTTTGAAATAGCAGTCCTGTTTTCAACAGGTGTCATATAATTGTGTTTGAGGCATGCAATGCATGTGTCTGTTCTTCTGTCTTGCGTTCAAAATGTTCCAATAAATTCTCATATAGAAATGCCAAACATATTCTATTGCCCACCTGCAAAAAAAAAAACAAGAAAAGAAAAAAAAAAAAAACCCTGGCAGTATGTCTCACACACAAACACACACAAGTACATACACACACACACACCACAGAAGCAAATTCAAGAAACATACAAAATCATTAAGAAGAATAGCGATGCAGCACTTCTGGTAGACTAAATGAATCATGCTACAATACTGCTAGTTTAAAAACGAAGCCCATGTGAGGTGTTTACCTGTGGCCTATAATTGTTCACCTGAGGCCTGTAGATGTATAAATGTGGCCTGTAGATGTTTAGCATGTAGATGTTTACCTGAGGCCTGCAGATGTTAAAATGTGGCCTGTAGATGTTTACATGAGGCATGTAGATGTTTACCTGATGCCTGTAGATTTTAACCTGAGGCCTGTAGATGTTTAGCATGTAGATGTTTACCTGAAGCATGTTGATGTTTACCTGAGGCATGCAGATGTTTACCTGTGGCCTGTAGATGTGAACCTGAGGCATGTTGATGTTTACCTGACGCATGTTGATGAATACCTGAGGCATTTAGATATGTTTACCTTAAGCATGTAGACATTCACCTGTGGCCTGTACATGTTAACCTGAAACATGCAGATGTTTACATGAGGTGTACAGGTGTTTACCTGAGGCATGTAGATGACGTTACAGGACTTGACGTCATCTTTCAGCTGTGCCAATTCTTCCCTGGCAACTTTGGTCATCAGGTCTGGTAGGCCAAAGTAGAGGCGTTTCTCTGTCCACACGCATGCACACAAATGTATAGATTTCTTATTTACAAGCATGAACAAGCACTCACTCACACACATGTACAAACATCCACACACACGACCACACATACACAAACTTATTCGCATATATGCCTGCATAGTTAAAAGAAAATGTAAAATAACAAATTTGAAAAAGTTAGTTTAAAGGTTCATAAACCATCATAGCAGTGAATTCACACCCAATCGCGTCTAGGGATCAGTATAGGAAGTCAGGTACCTATGCACACCTGGGTGAAGCGAGGGAAATCAGGGTAAAGCGCCTTTCCCAAAGGTCACAACACCATGCCAGAACTGGGACTCCAGCCCTGATCCCTGGTGGACACTGGTGACGATCACAAGTCCAGCGTCTGAAGCAGTTCTCCCAAGGTGTTTCCATTATATACCAACAATCTTTTCACTCTTTTGCCACAAAGTTTCTGTGTGAAAAGCTCTCCTCAGCACAAAATGTTTCAGAAGCAATGCTCTCAGTCACTGTCAGGGCTGTTAAGAGCATGGCATTTAGGTTATTACTATATGCCCCATACACAAAATATTGTGAAAATATTGAATGCATTCGCAAGGGACATTTAACAGTAGAGCACATTTTAACCCGCTGTTTAGTAATGAAACCTTTTTTGCCTCCAGAAATTACGAAACACGTGTTACCAGTTTCAAATGTTAACATTTTTTTTTTTTTAAGTTATATATTTCAAACTGTTCTTTATCAAAGTTAGCTAGCTATGTGTTAAATAGTCCAGTTGGTTGTTTATTGTAGGTCCCCACATGAACCTCTTTTCAAATAATAATCTATAGAAGTAGTACATACAATATTTGATTATTGACTTTTTTTGCTTTTTTTTGGTCCTAATCCTGCTTCCCCCGTCCCGCCTCTCACACACACCCTTCCAATATGATGTTTTTTCTTTCTCCAATCACTGACACTCACCCTCTCCATTTTAGATTTTGTACTCTATCTTTTCCACATTCTGTTCTCTCTCTCTCTCTGTCTGTCTGTCTCTCTCTTCCTTTCTTAGTCCCCTCCCCCTTGCCACCACCCCCACCCACCCCTCCCCTCCACCTCAACCGCCCCCCCTTTTCATTCAAATATACAGAAATGTCGATTTCTAATTAATACTAACAATCATCATTATGGTAGAAATGATAATAATCCAAATGATAATAATAATATCATTTATTTTCAGTCTAATATCATCATCTTAGATGAACAGACTATAAATAAATAAATGAAACGATGCTCTCAGTCACATGACTCAGTTCTTGTCAAAACACCACCGTGGACTTGTTGACCTAAACTCGGTCAAGGGTGGTATACTGGTCCAATTCATGTTGCACAGGAATAGCACCTGTGAACTTGATCACCTAAACTCGGTCAAGGGTGGTACACTGGTCCAATTCATGTTGCACAGGAATAGCACCTGTGGACTTGTTGACCTAAACTTGGTCAAGGGTGGTATACTGGTCCAATTCATGTTGCACAGGAATAGCACCTGTGGACTTGTTGACCTAAACTCGGTCAAGGGTGGTACACTGGTCCAATTCATGTTGCACAGGAATAGCACCTGTGGACTTGTTGACCTAAACTCGGTCATGGGTGGTACACTGGTCCAATTCATGTTGCACAGGAATAGCACCTGTGGACTTGTTGACCTAAACTCGGTCAAGGGTGGTACACTGGTCCAATTCATGCTGCACAGGAATAGCACCTGTGGACTTGATCACCTAAACTCGGTCAAGGGTGGTATACTGGTCCAATTCATGTTGCACAGGAATAGCACCTATGGACTTGTTGACCTAAACTCGGTCAAGGGTGGTATACTGGTCCAATTCATGTTGCACAGGAAGAGCACCTGTGGACTTGTTGACCTAAACTTGGTCAAGGGTGGTATACTGGTCCAATTCATGTTGCACAGGAATAGCACCTGTGGACTTGTTGACCTAAACTCGGTCAAGGGTGGTATACTGGTCCAATTCATGTTGCACAGGAATAGCACCTGTGGACTTGTTGACCTAAACTCGGTCAAGGGTGGTATACTGGTCCAATTCATGCTGCACAGGAATAGCACCTGTGGACTTGTTGACCTAAACTCGGTCAAGGGTGGTATACTGGTCCAATTCATGCTGCACAGGAATAGCACCTGTGGACTTGTTGACCTAAACTCGGTCAAGGGTGGTATACTGGTCCAATTCATGTTGCACAGGATAAGCAACTGTTGCAATTTCCTGTTGAAAGTTGGCTGCAGCTGTCAAGCTTTGTTACTGTGTGAAAAACAGTCTGTTTGACATGACTCTTTGATGTGGACAAAAGTTACCTGTGGAAGTGAACTGTCTAGTTGACTAAAGTTGCCTATGGCAGTGAAAGAGTTAGCATTCCTTTCCTTTGTTCGTTATTCATTATTTATTCCTTTGTTTTGTGTGGTGCACAAGCATTGCTCACTTTCATCCAGCTTGTCATCCAGCCCTGCCTTGACCATGAAGCGGTTGTTGGCAGTGGAGGCATCAAAGTCCACCTGCAGAAGTACACATCACTTCACATACACTACCTGTCTCAGTGACCTCTGTATACAATGTGCACAAAGTCTGTACGCATCATGAAAAGTTATCGCTGAGCAAATGTTTGATTTGCTCATTTGTAAAAGTGTGCGTATGTGTCTTTGTGCGTGTAAGTTATCATTCAGTAAATGTTTCATGTGCTCATTTGTTAAAGTGTGCGTTTGTGTCTTTGTGTGTGTGTGTCATCACTGAGTAAACGTTTCATATGATCACTTGTAAAAGTGTGTGCATGTGTCTGTGAGTGTGTGAGTTATCACTGAGTAAACGTATCATGTGCTCATTTTTAAAATTGTGTGCATGTGTCTTTGTGTGTGTGAGTCATCACTGAGTAAACGTTTCATACGGTCATTTGTGTAAGTGCGTGATTGTGTCTTTGTGTGTGTGAGTCATCACTGAGTAAACGTTTCATACGGTCATTTGTGTAAGTGTGTGAATGTGTCTTTGTGTGTGTGAGTCATCACTGAGTAAACGTTTCATACGGTCATTTGTGTAAGTGTGTGAATGTGTCTTTGTGTGTGTGAGTCATCACTGAGTAAACATTTCATACGGTCATTTGTATAAGTGTGCGAAAGTGTCTTTGTGTGTGACAGTGTCATTATTTGATGCTCTTCCTCCACATGTGAAGACAGGGATAACCTCCTAAGAGTGATGTTTTGAGTTCATGAGTGTGTGTCTGTGAAAGCGCATATCAATGGATAAGAGAATGATAATTTGTGAGGGAGACGGAGAGAGAGAAAGAGAGAGACAGAGAGAGAGAAAGAGAGACAGAGAGACTTAGAGAAAGAAACTGAGAGCTAAAGAGAGAGAATAACTGAATATGTGCATATGAGTGCATGTGTTTATATACTTTTTTGTTCTTTGAATTTGAACATCAGTTACAAGTGTATGGGAATAATGCCAATAAAAGAGCAGAATAGTAGATAAGAAACTGGTGAAACTATGCAAGCTGCAAATATGTAAGATATGATTTTGTGATATGTTAAATAAGTTAAATATGAATGAATTCAGTAAAAGACACTGACAGTAGCCTGAAGAACAGGCTGGGGTGTTAATCATGAATTGGTGACTCGGCAACAAACAAAACGGGAAAGGGTGAAACGGAATCAGAGGGAAACATGTTTTGGCAACAGACAAAACGGCAACAGACAAAACAGGAAACGGTGAAATGAAACCAGAGGGAAACATGTTTTCACTCACTGTCTTGCTGAGAATACTGGCAATCCTGTGAAGATCATCAGATGTAAACTTGCCAGCAACCTGCACACAGTTCCTTTCACATATCGCTTATATAAAAAAGAAGACAAAAAAACCCCATATATATATATATATATATATATATATATATATATATATATTCATATATTGCTTACTGTCCAATAAACACATTCATACACAAACACCTTAATCATCCACTCTTTTTCACACACACACACTCCCATCACCCTCAAGTAAACAGTCTTGTCACTCCTCTTGCTTTCCAACACACAACAGTACCTTTCTAAAGCTGTCCACTTGGTGTGACTGGGAACGACAGATCTGTCCGATGCACAGAGCATGGTACACTGTCTGTAAGAGATCCACAACCACTTCAACAACACCAAGTATGAACAAGCATAATCCTTCATGCATGTACACATGTGTTTGTCTGTGAGAAGGTTTTTAAAGGATTGCAATGACTCACATTAAAACAAGCTAAACTAACAAAAAACAGCATTCAGTTATATTCTGAAAGACACAAAGGAGTAGAGGAACATTCCATGCAATCTCAGCATTCAATGCCTCACTTTGACTGATGCAACAGCTGAATGGTTTCAGTGTTATATTTTCAATCTGAGGGTCCCATGTTCAAATCCCAATCACAGCACTTGGTTGGTAAAAGTGGAGATTTTTCTGATCTCCCAGGTCAAGATATATGCAAACCTGCTAGTGCCTGTACCCCCTTCATGCATGCAGAAGATCAAATATGCATGTTAAAGGTCCTGTAACCCATGTCTCACAGTGTTTGGTGGGTTCTGGAAAAAAAAAAAAACTCAGTATGTACCCCCAAAAAAACAGAGTATGACAGCTAACATGGTGGGGATAAAAATGGTCATTCACAACAGAGCCGACTCATGCACATAAATGAATGTGTGAGTCACAGCCCATGAACGAAAAAGAAGAATGCCTCACCTTGTACAGCGCCATCCAGTCTGAAGGCATTGCCTGTGCCTCTATCATTCGTGCCAAAATCCGCTGCACACACAAAACAGAAGCTCATAATATAGTAATAATAATACTGACAATAGTATATTCATAGAGCACTTTCAAAACATCTTGAAATGCTTTTACAATAACACATATGTCAGACACAATACACAAAGAACACACACAAGAACACACACACATACACCACACACATGGAAAGATAAAGATGTAGATCCATAAAATACAACTGGAAAGGAGTGCCTTGATTATGCTAAGACTACTTGAGATGATATCTTTTTAGATTTGTTTCTAATGATATTAGTGAGACTATGACAGACTGGAAAAAAGCAGTATAGTTTGTATAAAAGTGATATACTTCACTCTTTCAATTTTGAAAATTGACTCATATACTCAGGACCAGTTTGCATAATTAACACTTGACAATACGCCAAAGAAAATCCCATCAACAACTCCGTTTTAATCTTTAAAAAAATAAAAAAATAAAAAATTCTGTGACTGCTACTTGTATGTATTGATTGTACCATTCCACCATTTGGACATTCCATATAAATGTTTGCAGATGGTCATATTCGTTTGGATAGAAACCAACACTTCTTTCTCAGACTTCAATCTTTTCAACTTGAATGACGTTGTGGTGATTTAGTGGGGCCCTGTCAGACTGTGCAAATCTCTCTGGCCAACTGAGAACTGAAACACTAGTGAATGAAGCAGATCCCCTATGAAGACTTAGTACAAAGTAATCCTGTGAACTGGTCTGAGGCACAGCCACCATAAATTCATGCAAAGTGCATGTCTGAAATGCTTAAAAGACTTAAACACAAGCCTGAAAAAAGATACAGTTCAAAAAGACAAAGCTTGGTGACCGACAGTGATGTTCCAAATGTATTTGAAAGATTCTGTACAAAAGGAGTGAAGCTTAAATACTGACTGTGCCAATTTTGAGAAACCTTTAAAAGAAATAGTATATATTATAAAGTTCAGATACTGATTGCGATGTGCTTGAGGTGTTCTTGATGTGTTTAGTGATGAACACTAACTTGTATTGTATTGTATTATATTGTACATAGTGCATAAAGAGTAAAGTTCTGATACTGACATCAGCATTCTTGATGTGTTTAATGACAATCTGAAAGCTATAATTCCTACAGCGCACAAAGAGAAGAAAAGCTCAGGTACTGACCACAACATTCTTGTTGTCTTCTTGATCCAGTTAGCAATCTGAACACAAGTCTTAAAGTGAAACAGTTCATAAAATAGTAAATCCCAGATACTGACAGCAACAGTCTTGAAGTGTGGAAACAAGCCTTAAAGAAAAACAGTAGAAAAAGAGTAAAGTTCAATGACTGACCTGCAATGCTCTTAATGCTGTTTTGTGACTTCAAGTTGAACACAGTATGTAAAACAATACATCCTAAAGTACAGAACGACAAAACCCCAGATACTGACAGCGACATTCTTGATGTGTTTGAGGCAGGACTGCAGGGAGGACAGCACCTCAGCGTTGTGGCTCTGGGTCAGGAAGGAGATGGTGTCCAGGCGCTGACCGAGGGTCTTTAGGTCCTTCAGGGGCCTCAGGAACCACAGCCTGACAGTCACACACCACATCCACACCAGTGTAAACACACTCACACCAGGAGCAAACACACACCAGTAAAAACATCAACACCAGTGTTAACCTCACCCACACCAGTGTTAATCAAATTTACACACACACCGATACACAGTGGTGTTAATCATACACACACACACATACATACACACTGGTGTTAATCACACACACACACACACACACACACACACACACACACACACACACACACACACACACTGTTGTTAATCACACCCACACCCATACCAGAATCAATCACACCCACACAGGTGTTAACTGCTCGTCACATAATGTGCAGGCACTCTCACACAAGCAACATAAGCAGCTCAGTACATCTTGCCATACCTCAACTTCTTGCTGCCAATCTGTGATTTACATCTGTTCAGTATCCCTGCACATCGGGAAAGAAACCACACTGATTTCATTGTCATGTCCATGTTTACCTGTACATTCAGATTTCTTAACGCATACTCAAAAACCTTCACCCACTCACCATCTCACCTGTCCAAGCATATGCACACCAACACACACACACACACACACACACACACAAGCATACTCACATATACACCCATCCACATATATACATACACATAAACACAAATGCTCACTCACACACACTGACACATGCATACTCACACACTCCTTGTACACATTCCACAACACCCACTTTTAGCAGTCATGTATAATGTTCCACCATGTCCCAGTCAGTCATGTATAATCTATCACCATGCCTCATTCAGTCATGTATAATCCATCACCATGCCTGATTCAGTCATGTATAATCCATCACCATGCCTCATTCAGTCATGTATAATCCATCACCATGCCTCATTCAGTCATGTATAATCCGTCACCATGCCTCATTCAGTCATGTATAATCCATCACCACGCCCCATTCAGTCATGTATAATCCATCAACCCACGCCTCATTCAGTCATGTATAATCCATCACCATGCCTCATTCAGTCATGTATAATCCATCACCATGCCTCATTCAGTCATGTATAATCCATCACCATGCCTCATTCAGTCATGTATAATCCATCACCATGCCTCATCAGTCATGTATAATCCATCACCACGCCTCATTCAGTCATGTATAATGTTCCACCATGTCCCAATCAGTCATGTATAATCGATCACCATGCCTCATTCAGTCATGTATAATCCATCACCATGCCTCATTCAGTCATGTATAATCCATCACCATGCCTCATTCAGTCATGTATAATCCATCACCACGCCCCATTCAGTCACGTATAATCCATCAACCCACGCCTCATTCAGTCATGTATAATCCATCACCACGCCTCATTCAGTCATGTATAATTCATCACCACGCCCCATTCAGTCACGTATAATCCATCACCATGCCTCATTCAGTCATATATAATCCATCACCACACCTCATTCAGTCATGTATAATCCATCACCACGCCTCATTCAGTCATGTATAATCCATCACCACACCTCATTCAGTCATGTATAATCCATCACCATGCCTCATTCAGTCATGTATAATCCTCCACCATGCCTCATTCAGTCAAGTATAATCCTCCACCATGCTCCATTCACATCATCCACCTTTCCATCCCTCACTCACCAAACAGACTCAGACCTTCCTTGGAGCTGCAGGATGTTCCAAACTTGTACACAGAGGGGTGGGCCTCTTTGTGAAAGATCTGTAGAGCACTGTACAGCGCAATACAACACACTGTCATCAGCAAGAATGTTGGGGGTGCCCTGTACATGTGCATGTGTTGTGTCTTGTGGTGTGTGTGTGTGTGTGTGTGTGTGTGTGTGTGTGTGTGTTTGCACATGCATATGTGGTCATGCCTATGCATTAAATATTTTTTCATTCATTGATCAGTTCTTTTTTTTTCTTATTTGTATTTTTCATTATCTACTGTTCTACTGTTTTCATGTCTGGTTTTTGTTTTTTTTGTTTTTGTTTTTTTGGTTTTTTTGTTTGTTTGTTTTTTTACTAATACTATCTTTTCACTTTCACTGATCTGATAAAACAAAACAAACAAAAAAAAACAACAAAGTCCACATACTTACACATATTAATTTCAACATCACACTACAAAGTGGAGGAAAGAGACAGACAGTGTTTCCATGTGGATCAGCAGACTGTACCTGTAGGTGGTGTTGTCCATGATGATCTGGTCCTCACTGCACACATGATACAGTGGGATGAAAAAAAAAGAAGAGAGACAGAGACAGAGACAGAGAGAGAGAGAGAGAGAGAGAGAGAGAGAGAGAGAGAGAGAGACGCCTGGCTACAAAACAATTCTGTTTGTCAATGGGAAATAATGGCTTGACCAAAATGTATTCTGTTTGCACGAACAAAAGAAAAATAACACTTGCACATACATGCTCATATGCACTCACACACACATACACACACACACACACACACACACACACAAACATGCATGCATGCACAAACACAAACATATCTCCCCCCACCCCCACTGAAATATATTAGCCAAAATCAGAACAATAGTTGCAAAGAGCAGACAACCATAACGACATGAAATAATTAACATCTGCCGTGGCGAAAGTGACACTGTGATATGAAGCTGATCTGCAACATGAATATAACATTTAAGTAAATCTCTTAAATTCAGAATACTAACACATGTAGTGGATCCTATAACCCCCAAAATGTGATTGTATTTGACTTCCATTTCTAAGTTATCTCACGGACATACAGTGGAAGCCTTGAAGAAAGGCCCACACAGGGGCATAACAGCTAAGAGGCTTAAGTGTTGGATTTTCAATCTAAGGGTTCTGGGTTTGGATCCCAGTCACAACACATGGTGGGTAAATTGTGGAGATTTTTCTGATCTTCCAGGCCAACAGATATACAGACCTGTCAGTGCCTGAACCCCCTACGTGTGTATGCACATGCAGGATATCAAACACACATGCCAAAGATCCTGTGATCCAGCATTCAGTGGGTCACGGAAATGTATACATACCCAGCATGCACACCCCTCAAAACAGTGTTGCTGCCTACATAACAGAGTAAAATCTATCACAAGCATAAAAGCCCACTTGTACATAAATACAAGTGAATGCGGGAGTTACCACCCTCAAGCACAGAAGCAGAAAGAAGGCAGGCCCCCTCCCACACATACGCAGTGAAAGCCTTGAAGCCAAGGACCGGCACTCTAACTGATGCCTCCTCCAGTTCCACCCCCACCCTGGCTTGGTCTAGGTACTTCAGCAGTCCTCCTATGGCCTTCACCTGTAATGGATTGTGTTGTTCATAACATTTTTCACATTAATAATAGCAATAATAATAATAGCAGCACACTGAAACTGAGCTTTTAACTCACTTAGTACTGCCAGTTAGCTCCCCTGACTTTCCCCACAGATAACCATTTGTATGGGTAAGGAATGAAATTGCCAAAAAACAAATTTCAGAATTTATAAAGTGAAAACTTCAAAACTGATAGTAACATAACAAGTTAGTTAGGACAAAATATATAACTTCCTCCCTTCTTATGAAATCACAGAAATAGATGATAAAAGTATCCATATTTTTGCTCGAAATTGGCACACACTGATGACTTGTAAACGAATCCAGGAATGCACAGACTTGTAAACGAATCCAGGAAAGCACAAAGAGTTTGAAACAGATTAAATTCAGAACATTATTTTGCCATGAAAGGAGCCCTTCATCTAATTCTGTTGTCTGCCTTGTGACTGAAACAAAACTGGGTCAGTCGTCATTGTTGACACGCACTGTTCAAGAGGAGGAAGGTGGCAGAATGGTTAAACTGTTCAAGTGAACCAGTCACGGTGAAAATAACTCTCCTGCTCGCTAGCACAGCAACACACACTGTATTCATTGGTTGCAGTGGAGAGTGGGAAGGTCAGTTAAGATGTTCTTAGCTCATAATGTCATTATGGAAATTAGGTGCCACTCCAAAAATTCATCAAAACTATCAAAGGCCCTGATCAGGGCCCTTCGTCTCAAACAGTTTTAAACAGTACAGCCCCGACAGGGCCTTTCGTCCGGAGTGAGTTAAACATCTCCAAGTCTTTTTCAAATACTTCAGTCAGGCACAAACCACGCATAACTGGCTCCCTGTCTCACACCGAATAAAGTACAAGATCAGCACTCTATGCTACAAATGTATTCACAAATCAGCCCCATCCTATCTCTGTGGCTGCCTTCAACTCTACACTCCATCTCGCTCACTACGATCAGCTTCGGATCCACTCCATTTACGCATACCCAGATTCAAACTCTCGACTGTTGGCTGCCATTCTTTCTCTGTCTCTGGACCTTTCAATTGGAATGAACTTCCTCTTTCGCTTCGTCAAGTCTCCACACTCAGCTCTTTCAAGTGTGGCCTTAAAACCCACCTCTTCCCAAAATAGCCCCCCTTCCCTGCCTCTTCCTTGTCTTTAGTTTCTCCAGTTTTAGAGTTATGCGTGCGTGAGAATGACTGGTGCGAAAGCGCTTAGATTTGTCTATGCATAAGATTCAGCGCTATATAAGTACCATTATTATCATTATTATTATAACAATAATGATAATAATATGAGAATAACAATACAAAGACAACAACAAAACTACACTTGCACGGCGCTTATAATCATCTCCACATCTTTTAAGATGTTTGAGTGATGTTCAAACCACACACAACAATAATAATAAGAATAGAAGAAGAAGAAGAAAATAACAAAGCCACATTTATATGGCATTTTTTAACATCTCAAAATGCTTTATAATAATGTGTTAGTATGGTACAAGCCACACAAGATAACACACACACATAAACACACATACAATGCAGACACTGCACACACACACACGCACACACACACACACACACACACACACACATGCAGACACTGCACACACACACACACGCACACACACACACAGGCATTCACATGCATTAAAGAAACAGATGTGGATCCAAAGAATACAGATTACAGACTGGAGTGCCCTAACTATATGTAGATGCTATTTGAAAACGAATGTGTTCAGGATGTGAGTGAGGGACTGTGATGGACTGAAAATTGCAGCAAATTCCAGGTTTGCACAGGTGAAAAAATGAAAGCTTTCCTACTGTGTTTCTGTTGAATTTGGTAAAACATAAGAATCTCTCATCAGCAGAAGAACAGGATGACCCTGATGGAAAACACTTGTTCAAAAAAGTGAGAGATGTACTGATGATGATACTTATGACATTGTTGCTGATGATGCACCATATCTATCTACCTCTGAACAGTGGTTCTGATGCAGATTAAGTCCTGACAAGGTGTAGGGGTACTAAGGGTAAGGAGGGCTGAAATCAGGTCGGTGTCTCCCACAAGAGTTGCATGGATAAGAGGCCACAACTGCTTCTAAACTGTTATAATTCAACAACCATAGGCTTCCAGTCCACAACCTACATGAAGGGAAATATTTCTACCCTGAAAACGGAGTATGGCTGTCTACAAGGCAGGGTAAAAAAAAAACGGTCACACATGTAAAAGCTCACTCATGTACATTCAAGTGAACGTTGCAGCTCACGAACAAAGAAGAAATATATAGCATTACAGCAGTACACACTCATACACACACTCATACACACACTCATACACACACACAAACACACACACAAACAAGATAATGTACACACACACACACACACACACACATACACATACACATACACACACACATCCCCCCCACACACACACTCCCACACACAAAAGACAACCCCACCCCTAAGAACAGTCGTCATCCTTACCACACAGATGCTGTGGAAGGGGAGGAGGGAGGAGAAGTGGAGGACACGCTCTGTCTCTGTGCTGTGGCTGGGCAGAGCCGGCAGGGGCACTGCCAGGATCCGTCTCTTGCTGGCCCCCACGTCTGTGGGCAAAGTCTCCTGTCACTTTATTATTATCATCATTATCAATATTATTATCATTATTATTATTGCTGTTCTTGTTGTTAATGTTATTATCATCATTATCAGTAGTGGCATATGCATGCAGAAGATAAAATACACACGTTAAAGATCCCCTAATCCATGTCAGCGCTCGGTGGGTTATGGAAACAAGAACATACCCAGCATGCACCCCCTTGAAAATGTAGTATGACTGCCTACATGGTGGGGTAAAAGCACAATTGTGTATATGAGTGAACGAGGGAGTCACAGTCCAGCAAAGAAGAAGAAGAAGCCCCCAGGTCTGTAGGCAGTCTCCAGTCACTTTATTAACATGACCACTATCATCACCACCATCATCACCATCATCACTGAAACTTACACAGCGCCTATCTTCAGTCAGAAACCAAACTCTATGCTCTTTACCAATGCTTGAGTCATTTGCATAACAGGCTGCCTACATGGGTAGAGCCATCTTTAAGTATTCGTCATTTGTTTCCTGTGTCATTCTGTCAAGTTTCAGTCAACTGTATGTGTTATGTACAGTGGTGACCCAGTAGTAATGTGCCTGACTAGAAAGTGAGTGTCACGGTTTTGAATCCCTTATTGAGAGCAGGATTCTTACTCTCCTCCAACAGACCCTAACTGGTTGTCTGTGTGCTTGTCATTCACACAGGATCATAAACTGAGGTCCTGTGTGCAGCATGCACTTTATACACACATAAAAAAAACAACAACCAAACAACAGCAACAATACAGTTGTCACTGGGAAATTCTGTTGACAGTTAAGAAAAAATAAATTCCACTTGCACTTGCAGATAGAAAAAAAATTAAATATGGTGGTACTGCACTTAGGCAACACACTTTCCAAAGGGAGAGCAGCCTGAATTTCACAAGATATCTATTATGATGGAATGTAATACAATACAATACAGGGATAACAAGACTGGGGAGAAGAAGGAAAATGGAAACAGAGAAAGAGCATTAACAATATAATAATATGCAAACACACATCAGAACACACATCAATAATGTAAGCTGAACACACACACACAAACGCACACTGGTACATGTACACATTGACACAGACACATGAATACATACACATACAATGATACATACACACATACATACGCAACACTCACACACAAACACACACACAATTACTGACCAAAATCACTGCTGGGAAGAAACACCAGTTTGTGTTCACCCTCCTCTTCACTGCTTGAATCAGGGCCATTACTGACTGCTGCTGTTGAAACAAAATCATTTTATTCTCATTCTCTTTTTCTCACCCCTGTTCTTTTCACTCTTATCACATACACAAAATTCATTTTAATATCAGTTATCCATTGTCTTGGTAACCATCTGTGCATAATTCTTCTACTTCACGTTTGGAACCTGTGTCACTGCCATCAATAGATGCCCTGCAATGACCTTGTTGATAAAGCCTACTGTGGAAGAGTGTGATCTGCCATCCCTGAAATGCCTGGACCACGTAACTCCATCAGAACACAGAAGATCAAATACGCACATTAAAGATCCTGTAATCCATGTCAGTATTCAGTCGGTTATGGAAACAAGAACATACCCAGCATGCACTCCCACGAAAACAGAGTTTGGCTGCTGACATGGCAGAGTAAATAATTTTGAAAAAAAGGTAATAAAATGTTACATGTCTGTATGAGTGTGTATGTATGCATGACTGAAACCCGATTTAATGACATATGAAACGAATAATGAGCACCCCAATGACAGCTGTCAGTTGGCTCTACCTATGTAGGCAGCCTGTTGTGAAAATGAGCCTATGTTTATTAAGCGCCTACCATCATCAGAATAGTGGCAGGTGTTCCTTTTAGTTAAAAGTCTGTAATAAATTTGCAGTTCAATTAGTGGAAAACACAGACACCCACAACACTTTCTGGTGCCCCATCTTAACTTGAGATGCTGAGAATGTGTCAGAGAATACACATTATGGCAGTGGTAAAAATTCGACACACAGTCATGTTATGCTGAAACAACAAGAGTCATGTTTAAGTTATAAAAATATGTGTGGACGGTATGGATGTTTTGTTCGTGTGTAGACTTTCATCTGTGTCCATATATTACCATTTCAAACAACACAGAACCAGATGTAAATGAGGTGAGCAGCATCACACAAATGTTAAAGAATTAAACAAGTGACATGAATTCATTCCCACACAGGCACATCTAGCTGTATTAAGGTGCTAGAAAGTGCAGTCCTGAAGTTCTCTGCTCTTGGGGACCCAAATGTCACATAACACCTTCCATCTTCAGTCTGTTCGAAGGTCTTGGGAAGAAATTTCTATAAAATCTCAAATATCTGTATCAGTCCATCTTCCTGAGGTCAGTGATCTCCCTTCCAATAATGGTTCATGCAGTTCTTTAACAGCAGTGACCAGATGGCTGCCAGCTGTCCTCTCCTCAAGTGACAACACTGTGATTTAATGAATAGTACACCTTGAAGGAGCATGGCTGCCTGTACAGCAGGGAAAAATGGTCATACACGAAAAACCCACTCACTGATATAAGTGAACAAAGGAATTCCAGCCGACAAATGCAGGCAAACAAAAGAAATGAACCATATGACCAACACAAACTGATTTCTCAAACCCGGTCGATTTCAGCGCTTGGTTTTGTTAATCAGATTAATCTTCCAGAAAGGACAGCACTTTGTGATTTACAATCAGAGCACAATAAGCTGAATAACTGTTCATTGTTGTTGTTCTTTCATTACCACTGTTATCATCATCAAACCATTTTGAAACAGCATAAACATAACACACCAGACAAATGCTATAGTTAAGTGGTTAGAGCGTTGGTCTTTAAATCAAAGGGTGCTGGGCTTGATCCTGGTATCAGCATATCATGGTGTAAGGGTGGAAATCAGTACGTAAGTCAGAATGATAGGAAACTTATCAAACATTATACAATATACTTACTGGATTTTTTAAGAACTTTCAAGAGACGTTCATCCTGTTTGGAGCTCAAGATGATTGCCGATGGTTCAACTTGCCTAACAACTAAAAACAAAAAGGAATAGATATTTTGCATTATTGCTCAGATGCAGTTGCAAACCTGAACACACACTGTATGCACACACACACACACACACACACACACACACACACACACACACACACACACACCAGAGATGGAGAGAGTGAAAGAACACAATAACTTGAATAAGAGTAGAGACAAGGATAGAGAGGATAAAGACGGAACAGAGAAGAAAGAGGGATTTGAGACACAAGAGAAAAAGAGATGGAAGAAAAAGAAAAAAAAGCCAATGCTGTTACAATGCTGCAAAAAGACAACAATAAAAGACATAAAAAGAGGCACTCAGAGAGAAAGGGGATAAAGACAGAGAGAGAGAGACAGAGAGAGAGAGAGATGATAGAAACAAAGACAGAGTCATAGAGAGAGAGAGACCGAGGTGGAGGAGAAAGAGAGGGGGGGGGGGCATGAGAGAGACCAAGCCAAAGAGAGAGAGACAGTGATAGAGGAGAGAGAGAGAGAGAGAGAAAGAGAAAGAGACAGAGGAGAAAGACAGACAGACAGAGAGAAATTACATGTTTTAAAGTTTTTTGGCCATGGGCACATATAAACAGTCAAGGAGGTGGGTGAAATAACTAAATAGCTAGATAAGTAAGTTTGGTAAAAGGAAAATACAGGCAGTGAGAGAGAGAGACAGAGAGAGAGAGAAAGAACAAAACAGACAGAAAGACTAAGAGACATGCATGCACACACACACACAAACAACACACACACACACACACACACACAAACACACGAACACACAGTCAGTCCTTACTCTGCTGCAAAAGGACAAAGTCCTCCACCTCAGGCTGGTCAGCCATGAAGAACACCTGTGGACAGTCCAGGTCATAGTAGGCTGCTGCCAGCTGGTTCCCCTGCCACACCACACTCAGCAACACCTGTAATGCCAACACACACAGCATTAACACCACATGCAGCAACACATGGAACACTAACACACACAGCAACACGCAGCATAAACACTTGTCAGCAATACCTGCAACACCAACATGCACAGCATAAACACCACTCTCAGCAACACCTGTACAGCCACCACACACAGCATAAACATTTGTCAGCAACACCTGCAACGCCAACATGCACAGCATGAACACCACTCTCAGCAACACCCACGCACAGCATAAACACCACACTCCACAACACCTGCAACACCAACACACAGAGCACAAACACCACTCTCGGCAACACCTGCAACACCAACACACACACACACACCGCATAAACACCACACTCAGCCATCCTTGCAACGCCAGCACACACAGCATAAATACTACATACAACAACACTTGCAACGCCAACACACATAGCACAAACACCACACAGCAACACTTGCAACACTAACATACAGCATAAACAAGACACACAGCAACACTTCCAATGCCAACACACACACCATAAACACTAGTCAGCAACACCTGCAACGACAACATAAACACCACACACAGCAACACCAACACACACAGCATAAACACTAGTCAGCAACACCTGCAACGACAACACACAGCATAAAACCACACTCAGCAACACTTGCAACAACAACACACAGCATAAACATTACACTCTGCAACACCAACACACAGCGACACTTCCAACGCCAACACACACAGCATAAACGCAAGTCAGCAGCACCTGCAACAACACACAGCATAAAACCACACTCAGCAACACCTGCAACAACAACACTCAGCATAAAACCATACTCAGCAAAACCTGCAACAACACCACACAGCATAAAACCACACATAACAACACCTGTAACAACAACACACAGCATAAACACCACACTCAGCAACAACTGCAACACCAACATAAACACCACACACAGCAACACCCGCAACGCCAACACACACAGTATAAACACCACACTCAGCAACACCTGCAACAACAACACACAGCATAAAATAGAAATTAGTGTAGGTTATACTTCTATCAACAATTCCTTTTTCACACCCACACCAACCTAAAATCACATGCACATGCATACATACACTCACATGCATGTGTGCACACATGCACGCAAACACTGAACATCACAAAGCTCACACATTCACACACACACACACACACACACACACACACACAATGATACAAACACACACACACACACACAGTGTGTGTGCACACACACACATACGCATACACGTGCATGCTCGCACACACACACAATTAGACACAACACACACACACACACACACAAACACCCAGCAAACTCTTCTTATCAAAACTAACTGTACACATGTCAACATCAACACTACTGATGCAGTCCCACAGCTAGTGAACAATCAGCCTTTCTTCCTCTTCACCCAGGATGACATGTAGTATCCTGTCAATATCACCTCTCGGTGAGACCTACATCCGATACATCTCCAGCTGCAGATCTGTGAGGAAAGTGATTTCCCCCGAGTGATTTCCCTCTGTCCCTTTCCTGTCCTGTCTACCAGTCGAGTGGTGTTCTTGACAAACAATGGGAGACAGTTTCCCACATTTCCTCAGCTCTGAGTTGCTTCAGTGGGAATATCAATGAGCCCCTCAATGGGCATGATTGTTGAAGTGGACAGTGCATCAGACTTTCATCACAAGAGGATGCGAGGTCTGTCACACAAAGTTGAAATCTTAACAACACCTGTATGGCGGGTTATGTGCGGAGATCTGTTCTTGCCTTAGTTGGGATTTCTATGTGGATTTAGGAATGTCCACATTTAATTCAAGAAAATAACTTAAAAGAAAAATCATACTGTGTGTGTGTGTCTGTGCATGAGTTACTACATGTGCAAGTGTCTGTACTGTCGTACATGACTGTTCTTGAGGATGTGCTCAGATTTTTTAAAACTTGTACAGAGATTAGGCACTTTTTAAATTCAGTTAATTATTGATTTATTGTTATCATAATCTAAATTCTATTGCACATGTTCATATGTATGTTGGGTTTTTTTGTTTTGTTTTGTTTTGTTGCTGCTCCATCATCTGCACCGTTTCAGTGGCATTACTCCCACACCACTCATTCTGAGTCCCCCATACACAGCCACACCCAGGTTCATCTGCCACAGTCTCAGAGCCGGCAGTCCACAGGGAACCATTGATGTTGGGTCGTCAGGAGGCCACACACCAGAGGAGACCCTGCACTGCTGCTGAGTCACTTCATGGTGTTTGGCAGTGTCTGTTCTGATTTAACATATTTAGGACGCCACCTACTAAGCCCCTACTAATGACAATAATGGCTCAGTCACGAAGCCAGACTGAGTGAGCGTCTCCCCCAGAGTGGAGACGAGACTCACCACAAGACTCACCCCAAGCGCAAAAGTGGAGGGGTATTGAAACAGGTCACCATCAGAACAGGGCATGAAAGGCCACATAAATTGGGGCTTTTTTCATATTGATGATGGAGGAGGAGGACGACAACGATGATTGTGATGCGATGCTGCTATGGAGGTCCATTTAGTCTGGGACTACGTGACAAGGCTGTACTCTACGCTTCCTGTCATAATGATATCCCAGCGTCAACCAGGCCCGAGAGATACAGACACTCGCAGTGTTGGTCAGGAAATTAGAGCAAGACACCCAAAGACACATCCATGAAGTGGATGATACTTGACTATGTGGTCTCAGTCTACCCATTTAAGCCAATAGCACACTCAACTCTGGGTAGGAGCCAGCTGCAGGCCAAAATATCCACCTCTGGTGGGATTCGAACCCACATCCTCCCAGCCATCAGTCTGCGACGCTAACCACTCACCACGGCGGCCAGTATGCTTATATGTATGTTGTAAATCATGCACACTTCTATCAGTTATGTTTGGCCGTAATTAAAAAAGACTCTTGCCATCACTATTTCGGTTTTTTTTTTATGTGCCCACACATACATCGAAACTCATGCACATATATGTTTTCATGTCTTTTTCATGTACCCCTGGTGGTTTCTGTTTTTTGTTGTTGTTTTTTCATAATAATTACTTTTCGACTTTTCCACAATACTGTCGCTGAACTTTTTGTCATCACTATTTCTTGAGTGTGTGTATGTATGCTGGCGGGACAGGAGGGGAGGAGGGGTGCAGGAAATGGATAGAGGGAGAGGTTTTGGAAGGGAAACAAGGAGTTCATTCACATCTTACGTCACGCTGCACTGATCCTTCGCTGGCAGTGCCTGTCCCGGCTCTCTGGACCTGAACATCCTCACTGCTCAGACTGTCGCTGTCCACACTATGAGTGCCCTCCCCTGTTTTCTGGGTTTTCCGAAACACCTGGGACGAGGAAGACGAGGACCACTGATGACTGGGTCCTTGTGCAGAAGAACTGTGTGCCATGGCTTTCATTTCAAACTGGAAACAAAAAATGGGAGAGCAGAGGATGTTTATTTGTCTCTGAACTAATTACAGATTCCTACCTGTTAAAAAAAAAAAAAAATCAACCAGAATATAAAAGTTTGTTTCATTTTGGAAAAGTAATACAGAAAAAAATCTAGATGATTATTTCTTTATAAACACAAGAAAAAAAGACAGAAAGAAAAGAAAAACAACACACACACACAAACACACATACACACACAGAAGCACCGTATAAGAATAAAATCACACAAAAACTTATCTTCAGAAATTGCTTTTCTCATCAATTTTTCAATCATAATTAATAATCAAATTAATCAACCATAATGCACATTACCTGTGCATGCCATTTTAGCAATTTGTAAAATAAATATATGCTATCAAATGAAGAGTAACAGATTGAAAAGCAAATCCAGTATTAACTGGCTCTTTTTCCTTTCTTCCCTCACCCAACTTACGACCTTGACCTCTGACACTTTCCAATAGTATTCACATTCTGACCATAACCAGTCACTGAACCATACATTTGCTAAAGACTGGATGCATTACCAAGTATATCAAGCTTGTTCTGCAACTACAGGCTTTTACATGGATGACTGTGTTAGCAGACATACTCTATTTTCTGGAATGTGCATGCTGGAGATGTTCCTGTTTCCAAAACCCACCAAACCAAACATGGTGGTACAGGATCTTAAACATGCATATATGATCTTCTGCATGTGTATACACACAACTGGGGTTAGTACACAGGCAGATGCATATTTGTTGACCTGGGAAATGAGAAAAATCTCCACCCATAACCCACCAGGCATCATGATCATGGTTTGAACCCAGGACACTCGGACTGAAAATCCAATAGCTGTTGTGCCCATCCAATTGAAACTGATTATATATATATATATATATATATATATATATATATATATATATATATATATAACACAAGTAGTAAAGAGTGGTAACTCTCTCCATTACACAAGGTACACAACTTCAAGTCAGTGATGCTTACGCTACCGATTCAGCTAGCACACAGGTACATAAAAGGTACATTGGAACAATTACATATACATATATATAATGTTTTGTTTACATGCATGAGTTAAAAAGAGTGGTGAAAGGCCAGGTTGCCCTTTTCATGCAATGTTAGGTTCTTCTTTCTCGTTCATGGGCTATGACTTCTACATTCATTTGTGTACACAAGTAGGTTTTTACATATTTGACTGTTTTTACCTCTGCCATATTGGCAGTCATATGGGTGTGCATGCGATGTTTTTTCTTGTTTCCATAACCCACCAAACACTGACATGGATTACATAATCTTTAGAGTGCATTTGATCTTTTGCATGTGCATACACACAAAGGGGGTTCAGGCACTAGCAGGTATGCACATGTTGACCTGCGAGATTGGAAAAATCTCCACCCTTAACCACTTGGCTGTTATGCCCATCGAATGTGAGCTTGAAAGATGGAAGGAGGGGGAGAGCAGAGGGGAACATGTTGAAACTTTCAGTCTTCTTTTTCGTTATCATTCAATGCTTGTATTCTCCTTTTGTTATGATGCTCACTTACCAGTATAGTCAAAGAAAGACATGGGGCAGGGCTCTTGCTTTGTATATTTCTGTTTATAATTTGAACATATGTTTTTATCATCTGATCATCTGAAAGTGAGAAGTGATTTTGTGTGTGGATATTTCAAACCAGTGTAAAGGGGTGACAGCAAACACTATCATTGCTTCAAGAATAGAACAGGTATTCACATGGCTTTCTATTTGTCATTCATGATGTTCAGAATGACGAGATTTTTTTATTCAGAAAGATCTGTAACCATTATCATTTCATCACAACAGCCAATACCTTTTTAGATATAAATAAATTTGTTGATAATGGGTCACCTGCCAGCAAAACATTCAAATAAACCTGTTGTGATAAATGACAACAGAAATTGAGTCACTGATTGAGTGCCTTCAAAATGCGGAAACAAAAGGCGTAACTTTTCCACATTAATTGAGTTTTATCTATTCAAACTGAAATACTTAAAATTAATTATCATACCAAAAAAATTTAAACAAAGCAAGGGGGTGTGGTGGTAACTTTCTCATTATATAACATACAGGAAACCTTAGCTGCATGCCAAAATACATGTGGACCTTAACAACCATATGTGATGTTAATGTCTTTGGCATGGATGAATGTGTGTGCGTGTGTGTGTGTGCCCGTGCGTGCGTGCGTGTGTGTGTGAATCACTTATATGGGCATCTTCAATACACCACATGTACATAGGCCTGAAAAGGCCTTCCATGTGTCAGCAATATTTACTTATAACATCAAAGTGTAAATGGCACTAGCCGAATACAAACTTGCCTAAAGTTCAGACAGAAAACTTTGTTTGATGTATGATATTTTGGTGGAAGACTGAATAGCATTCAGATCAACTTGTTGACCAGAGCAACCGGAAAGCTTTCATGTCCTTTTTTCCACGTGAAACGCAAACCGTTCTTGCTTTTTTATTAGACGTCTGAGACGGGTGGTTTAACTTGCCAACGGCAACAGTAGATCAACTGGACTGGGCGCCAAACACGCGAGGGTGAGTCATCTGGCAAGTCAAGGGGAACGAGGAAAAATAAGAAAAAAAAAGTTTCCGATGGCAATCTGGTTGCAAATTGACAAATATTAAACGGTCTACCAGTAGTTTGCTATAAAATAAGATAGGGAAGCGTCTACAACATGGAAATAGTATAAATCTATACCATGGATATGCTAATCAATAAAACAAACGAAAATTAATGACTTTGAAGACTTGAAGCAGACGACATTCTCCATCGAGGATACCATTTTCCAAAATTAGAAACTGCACAGCAGCAAATCCCACAATTCCTGTTCATACCAACGTCATCATATCGACCAATGGGGTTTCCAGCAAACTAGACCACGTGACATATGATGTCATTTTTATCCAATGAACGTGCTTATCAATGATGTCATTCTAACTTTAGCCACATGACTCACGGGTTAAATAGACGTTTTCGAAGCAGCCGACTTTACTCCCACATCAGACACGCGATAAGTGCCGATAACGAAAGTGACTATACCGTTGCAGCGAAGGGTTCCCCGCGTTTGGCCGTGTGAGTCATCTCACTCAGTTTCAACTGACCTAGAGACAAACACACTTCAATTCAAACTGGATCTCCGTGTGCCTTCAGTGAAAATGGAACCATCTATGTTCGACTCGAACGAGCCCGAGCCGGCAGTAAAGCGACTCAAACGTAACATGACTCTCGATTTCAACGGTTCAAGTTCAAAAGCGAAGAAAACGGCAGCTCTTCTTCAATCGCCGGACTTGCATATGTTGAAGTTGGCATCACCGGAGTTGGAAAAGATGATCATCCAAGCCAACGGGATGGTGACAACGACACCGACGCCAACCCAGTTCGTTTTCCCGAAGTTTGTGACGGAAGAACAAGAGGCCTACGCCCGCGGGTTTGTGGACGCTTTGGCGCAGCTACAGTCTCAGGAGTTGGGCTCTGCTAAAGGCTTGACCTTTCAACCGTCCACTCAGGCCAAAACCGTTGTGACTTCGACTGCCAACGATTCCGACGGCCAGTCTTTTCCGCCCAACTCCACAGTGACCCAGAGTGCCGCTCTCCCTGTGGTCACCTCTTTGCAGCAAGTGTCCACCACCACCTCCCTTCCCAACGGCATCAACTTGACCACGGGGGCCGGAACCGCCGCCTTGCCCGTGTCTTCAGCAGTGGGCGTGGTGTCCGAGTCCAAACCCGCTCCCCAGCCCTCCCAACAGGCAGCCCCTGTGGTGGACATTCACATCCGCCTCCCCAAATTAGAGGAAGAGCCCCAAACAGTCCCCTGCTTGAGCTCCTCCCCTCCCCTCTCTCCCATCAACATGGAATCACAAGAACGGATCAAACTGGAAAGGAAGCGGGCCCGGAACAGAGTCGCCGCCCGAAAGTGTCGCACAAGAAAACTTGAGCGCATCGCTCGTCTGGAAGACCGTGTGAAAGACTTGAAGGGACAAAACAATGACTTGTTGGCCACAGCCACCAGTCTCAGGGAACAGGTGATGAAACTGAAGCAGCAGATAGTGGAGCACGTCAACAGTGGGTGTCAGATCATGGTTACACAGAACATGACACTGTAGTGGTCTGTGTGTGTATGCGTGTTTGTACAGGGTGTTTCTGACACAGTGACAGTGCTGGACAAGATCTCCATGACGCTGATAGTACTCGCAGTGAAAAATGTGTATGTGCGTGACTGAACACACTTTCAGTTCACCAGACCACTGCTTCTGTGTGTACATTGTCATAGACCAAGGTGCTTTTATTATTGTGACTTTGTTTTTGTGTTGCTGAATGACGCTGTGTGGACAAGCTTTTGCTTATGAATATTTGTTGTTTGAAGGACCAGAACTGTGATGATGTGTGTGATTTATGAATTGTTGAACTGAGTGATGTATGCAAGGGCTTGTGGCCAAACTGAACAGTGATATTTATGTCATATATGATGATTTTATATTATATATGAGTTTTGTTGCTCCAATTGACAAGGTATTGTTTCATTCCCAAATTGTCTTTGTTCATGATATCATGTGATCATTATCTTGAGGAAGAAAAATGCCATGCAAATGAATACAATACCATTTGTTATGTTACACTGAATTTTGTTTCAAGCTTTCATTTTGTGTCTGGATTGTCAAGCATGAATATGAATGTGTGTGTATGTATAGTGATGTGTCCATTTGTGTATGTGTGGTGGTTGTGTTACATTGTTAGTCTAAGTGTGTGTATTTATTATGTAATTGTGGCGGAAGTGGTGTATTCTTAGTCCGATTGAGTATGTGTATGCCCATGGTATGAGTGCATGACTGAAAAGCGAGAAAAACTAGAAAAAACTTGGGCGACACTGATCTAAGAAGTCTAGTTCATGTCATCAGCATGCTGATTTTACAATACAACAAAATAACACAATATCCCACTGTGTTAGCTAATGCCATCATGTTTAGAAAACAAAAACATGTATGCAGCATCTCACAACATAGTTCAGCCTGGTTAGAAAAATAAACACTATCATAAATTCTTATGAGAAAATAAAGGGAGCCCAGCCTGGCTAAAAAACATACACTATAAAATCTTATGAGAAAAGAAAAGGAAAACAATCATGAGTAATTCACAGTTATTCTCACCAGTTCTCAGCTACATCTGAGTGTTGTGACATCTCTAATTAAGATATAAACATGAAAAGGGGACCATAATATAAAATGTAATATCAAAGAAAAGAAGAATTTGATTGGAAAGAACAGTGAGTGGTGTAATAAGATGAGTGAAAGTAAAACACCAACAATGCTTATTTTTTCATCAAAGATCTTCTCCACAAGAGTTACAGGATTTTATTACTGATAAGAATGACTGCAATAGACTTTGAAAGTTTTCTTTCTTTTTTCTGTTTAAAATGTTTGGCTTGAATTTGGATAATGTAAAATGACATTGAGTCTCGTCTGAGTTATCAACACGAAATTGGTTTTCTTTGTTTATTTCAAATCTTACGTTTATTGTTCTTATTTCATACAGATTTTAGTTAATTTATGTCTTAATTACTTTTGTTTTTCAAGTATTCATTCTTTGTCTATGTTTATTTATATGCCTTATTTTGATTTTGTTGTATTTATTCTTAGCTGTAGGGTGGGGTTTCTTTTCTTTTATAAAATGCCAGTTTATCTCCCTTTTTTCTGATGAAACATTGAAAAGGACACGTGTATACGTGATCTTGAACTCTGCTAAATAAGCCATTTCATAACTGCCCATGCACTCAAAACCTGTTGGCAAAATAATAATGAACATGCACACAAAGGGAGGTGATGGTGGAGACTGACAATTTGTGCAGGTGTTACTGTTGTAATATTTATACTTTTTTTGGTCACCACAGATTTCTTTGTGTGTGATGTGGGTAACTTTCCCTGGGGATAGTGTGTTGCCATAGTGCAGACCCCCCCCTCTCCCCCCCCCCCCCCCCCCACTCCCCCCCCCCCCCCTTTTTTTTTTTTTTTTTTTTTGCCTGCAAGTCTTACTATCAATGTGGATTTAAAGTGGATTTTGCAAAACTTAACAGATTTTTGCAAGTGACAGCTACATCTACTGTGTACATGCACTTTTGCAGTACATGGGACCTCAGTATATCATTTCATCTGAGTGACTAGTGTCCAGACCTCTATAAATCATGATTTAAAACTATTCGTTATATATTTATATTATAACGCTCCATAATTCAAACATTATCTTCATCAACATTGGACCAAAACTACGCCAGACTAAAACCACGTTTTTGACTTGTTAATTACTATTCAAAAGTTTCAACATAAACATGCAAAACATATACCAGTAAAACACCCATCAATTTCTTTTAACAAAGTAATGGTATGCTTATAAAAGATGTTACATAAGAAATGCATTTGTAACATACAAATACACTGAAACAAACATTTGATATTACTGGCACTCATTAAATCTTTCCATAAAGTATCAGATGAAAATGATGTAATATTTTGCAACAGACAGCAAAACATCAAAAAAGAATTCCCTGTATAGATGTCTGAGATAAGCAACAGACTCTGTCTCTTTTGATTGGAAACATACATCAATCATGATTACATTATTCACAATTTTGTCTATAAACCTTTTGTTTTTTTATAACAATAATTATCACACACACACACACACAAATTCATCCTGTAACATTTTCAGTCCATTCTGTCCTTCACATACACACAGATAACGATGATACACACTCATTATGATGTTGACACACTCGCCATATTATTATGACCTCTTTTCTGCGCTCATGTGCACACACATGCACACACACCTTTCTTTTATGAACACACATAGTTGTATATACATATTTGTATATCATATATATATATATATATATATATCTGCATGCATGTACTTAACATTCGGTAATAACATTTAAGTCAATGAAACTGGAAGGAAAAATGAAAGTTAAATATATCAGCTATTATGAAACTGCACAGCGAAAGGCAACAAAATTCCAAGTTTCCAATCAGTCTTTGATCGATTTATGGATAAATGCAGTGCGCATCAAAATTATTTTGCCTGGAGGACATGATATATTCTGCCTTTCAAATGAGCAAGAGACATGGTATTGATTATCCTCTCTCTCTCTCTCTCTTTAATACATACACACCATTAATGTGTGTATGTGTAATATGATCTAGTAATATATATATATATATATATATATATATATATATATATATATAATCTAGTTGTCTTCAATTCGGTCTCCGTTCTTGCTGTGTTTTATGAATAAAGAATGGGTGGGGATTGAAATGGAGTAAGGAAATGTGCCCGTGTATGAGTTCGTGTGTGATGCCCAGAATGGCATTATTGTCCAATTATTTACCTCCCCCAATACGTTTAGTGTTGGCGCATTACTGGTTACTCTTTTAAAAACAAACAAAAAACTTGATGAATCGTGTGACAAAATGCACCTCCTATCTGAAAACCTTAGCATTTGCAAAATTCGATCAATATGCCAGTGTTCAGTGTTGTTAGGTCACAGGTAAACGGGTGCATTCGTTGGTAAAATAAATAAATAAATAAAAAAAGGGCGATTGTAATTCATTTTTCTTTCACGGAAACCGGAAATGTTCTTGACGGTATGTTCATTCACTCTGAGATGAATGTGATACAGATATTCATGTGGTAGATAAAAGACGATATGTGGGTCACACACAAACTCCACAAACAAGCCGGAACGGACAGGCCACTGCCAAGCGCAAGCTCGTGTACATTCTTTTGGCATGAAGTCATCAGATAATTTTAGCAACAGGAAAATACCCGATACAACTGTGACGTTGCAGAAGGGAGCGGCACGGTGGAAATCACGCGCTCGCGTGATCTTAAGTTACCTTTGCCAAAATAAATCACATGATGTTTGCTGGAAGGCTGGGTTTTTTCTCTTTGTGTTTGTTTGGTTTTCTTTCAATTACAGACAGGTAAAATTTGCTTGAAAATACTCAAATACGTTTTTGTTTTCATACTGACAACAATAAGGGTGTCAGTTTCATTCTCCACGAGACCATGTCTTGTGTGTGTGTGTTTGTGTTCAGTTTACTGAATTAGTAGGGCATATTAATTTTTTTCCGATTACATAATTATGAAAAAGAAACAAATAAATGAAGTAAACACACCCTCTCTTACACGTATGCACGCACAAAAAAGGGGGAAAATTAAGTAAAATGAAATAAAACGGAGCTACAATTCTTCCATTTTCATCAAAAGGATCCGGCATGTTCACGTTACGATTTTCTCAGTGCTTCTCAGTCTTCTTTTTTTTTCTTTTTCTTCTTTTTTAATATACTGATCTTTTCATTTTATTTCATTTTATTTTACCTTAGTTGTTTTCTGGCCATTCCGGTGAAATACTGGTCTCAGTATAAAATCTTCCGAGTACAGTACTGACCAGTTAACTATTGTACAACTGTTTTATGAAATTCTTCAACTGAATATCAATGAATAATAATGATAATAATAATGATAATAACAATAATAATAAAAGAAAGAAAGAAAAGGGAAAAAAGAAGAAAATATACTAGACTGAAAAAAATCAATCTTTTATTTCCCCCAAGTGAATTGAACACTGCCCCACGAGCCCCTCGTGTCCATTTTAGTCGTTGTGGCCGACTGACAAGGAGTGTCAGTCTGGAAAGAAAATGAATGTGCCAGTGACATAGAAACGGGCAGTCATATACTGAGGGTAGTCAGGAAGTTTGTCTACTGAGCAGTTTCAATCATTGTGAATGCCCGGGCTGTCGTCGCCTTGTAGTGTCGTCAGTCACGGTGTCGCCGGGTCCGTAACAAAAGTGACGTCGGAATCTTTTGATTGTTGCTCATCCAACGGCAAAACTGAAGAAAGTCGCATTTTAGCGTGTCCTATAAAATTAGGAACCTGATTTTTACCCGACAATTTTTGTGCATAGATGAAATGATATCACAGCATTAGTAGGTGTTGTAACCGGGCCATTTTGAGTGGTTTTCTACTCTATTTTCAACGCCAAGTTATTCAGTTTACTCAGCCAGTCAGTAGTGACGGGGATTCAGCCGCACGGTAACTAAATTAACATTCCACCACTTGCTTTTCGTTTTTGGTCCCGCAAACGTGAACAATGTAGGTATAAATCTAGCACACACACACACACACACACACACACACACAAACGACAAAAATGGCGGCTTGACTGAGACGAACGCCGACAAGTGTACGTCGGTTCAGTCGGGTTCATCCGCATCATGATGACTGTTACTATGAGTCCGTCATTTCACGTCCTATTGGCGGTGTTTATTTCTTGATTAGAAGGGCCGACTACATGCAACATTTCATTTATCATATGTGACCCACTACCGCGAAGGGTACACAAAGTGTCATTTTGGACACTGATTTGGAGTATTTGGTATCATCAGAAACTGGAGATAAAGCTTTCTGATGAGCTGGGCGCGGGGCCGGGCGGCAAGTGCACGCTGAACGAGGCCAGCGACGTACTAAATGTATTGCCTCCATTGCAAAACACGCGAAAATTTCGGTTTAAATCCATGCCGCAATAATTTATAGGACGCGGCTAAAATAGGTGACAATTCCGACAAGCATATTGAGACGAACCCCCACTGCATCCACCCCCCTCCTCACATACACATAAAGAAAGAAAATGCAACTGTAGTGGCCACTCCTTTTTGTCTCGTTCCAGTTTCCGACTGACTGGGTCAATGTCCACTTTTTTTTCCGACTGTAAGACTTTGATTATGAGAACCGGAAAAAACAACAACAAAACAAGTGAGCAGTGAAAGCCGCGTGTAGACTGAACTGAACATCGTACTTCTCAGTTTCAGTCAGTCATATTATAGTCTTTCTTTGTAGTGTTTTTTGTGTGAGGGGGCACAAGTGTGGGACGGGGGGGGGGGGGGGGGGGGGGGGGGGGGGGGGGTTAGGGGCTGAAAATTGAAACTCAGTACTGTGAAACAAGATCAGTTACTAATGACTCGAAGTCTGCTTCGTTACACAACTGGAAACATCTTGAACTTGAAGAGAGAGACAGAGAGAAACTGAGTCGGAAACGAAAAAGTTGGGAGAATAAGCTGGTACGCGAGGAAACATATTAATACATGTGTGCGTGGCAGTCTAGACACATTTTAACCGGCATCCGAGACAGCCGTGCCTTCAAGTTGATTGATTTTTGCTTTTAATGACATTAGCGGCTTGAAATCAGCCACGGTCTTCTGCGATGCAACTGATGTACAGTACGAGCTCATGTCTGGAAACGCAACTGAGAGGCATAAATTCTGTCACGCACCCATACAAACGTCACCACAAACGTCACAGTTTAAATGTCAATGGGCACGAATCGATGATGACACTGACAGCTGACCCACTTTCACGGCTTGTTTATCAGCTTCATGACAATGCTCAGTGCACTCACTCTGTGCACAAAATAATGATCTGTTTTCCTAACTACCCCTGCCTCCTCCCCACCACCCCCGCCTCCACATTCCCATACAGTAATCTTTTCTCTGCTCTTCAAGTTCACCACGTCTGACACTGAGCCGGCTCATTATCATGACTGATTACCCCCCTTCCCCAGTCTCCACCCCCCCCCCCCTTACCCTCTACCGCCCCCCCCCCCCTTTCGCACCCTCCCACCACGCACACCGACCACCTACCCACCACCGATTTTTTTTTTTTTTTTCAAAGTCGGCGGTCTTTTATTATCTTATTTTTTCAGTTTTTCAAAGTTCAACATTCTTCAGTAATGTCACAGTGGAGATCTTTATATGCATGACTACAATGTATAGAATGTGTATTCGATCCCTTCAGTTCAGTCCCATGTTTTATCTTCACGCTGCTCCATTTGTCATTGGAGACTGAGTATAATTATTATCCGCATGACAGACAGCAGGATCCCGAAAATGCTACTGTATGGGATCCTGCTGTCTGGCCAGCTAAAGGAAGGTCACCGCGAACTTGGAAGACCCTGCAAGCGCTTCAGGTCACCTTGAAGACAAACCTCAAAGCCTGTGACATAGACATCGCTTCCTGGGAAACTCAGTGATGCCCTTGACCGCTCTCGCTGGAGGGTGCTGTGCTCTAGTGGCATAAAGACGTTTGAAAACAAGAGAACGCTGCCATTAAGGAGAAGCATGAGCGAAGGAAGCAGGGCTCAACTTCTGGAGACGTTTTCCCTTGCAATACCTGTGGGAAGTGCTGCGCATCCAGAATCGGCCTCTTCTCCCATATGAGGACACACACCGACAGATAAGCCTGCCTGCCTACTCATCCGTCGGTCCGACGGGAGACTCCATCATAATTATTACACTGCATAATGGCTTATTTAGACATTTATTTAGACAGTTAGACAACCAGACATTGTTTATGGGTTTTGTTGTTGTTTACTTGGCATTACTGGGATATGATATTACGTACTGTGGCACATATTCTGACACTGATACACACGGCCGTCACTCAATGAAGCTCAGACGTTACGGTGACACACTGCGCACGGAGCGCGCGCGCACACACACACTGACTCACAAACACACACACACACACACACACACACACACACACACACTACACACACGGGGTGGTGGTCGGTGCAGGTGGTGGTGGAAGTGGTGATGGTAACATTTTGAAATCGAGCCATAGGATTGACTCACGGAGAGAGGAAGCGGGGAGGAAAAGATTCAGTCAAGGAGAAAGGCTTCGAGATGAGGAGAGAGCCGGAGGAAGAGAAAGAGGGTGAGAAACGTAAGAGAGAGACAGACAGACAGAGAGGGCGGGAGGGAGAGATGGTGGTGATGGTAACCTTTTTGAACTGGAGCCATGAGACTGACTCACACAGTGAGAGAGAGAGGAAAGGGGGGGACGGAGAGAGGACATGCTAAGAGAGGAAGAGACAGACAGACAGACGGACAGATACATACATACAGACAGACAGATACATACATACAGACAGACAGACAGACAGATATAGACAGACAGACATACGGACATGCTAAGGGAGGAAGAGACAGACAGACAGACGGACATGCTAAGGGAGGAAGAGACAGACAGACAGACGGACAGATACATACATACAGACAGACAGATACATACATACATACATACATACATACATACAGATACAGACAGACAGACGGACATTCTAAGGGAGGAAGAGACAGACACACAGACGGGCAGATACATACAGACAGACAGACAGATACATACATACATACATACATACATACATACATACATAGTACAGATAAATAGACAGATAGACAAATACATACATACATACAGACAGACAGATACAGACAGACGGACATGCTAAGGGAGGAAGAGACAGACAGACAGACAGATATATACAGACAGACAGGCGGACGGACAGACAGACGGACGGACACAGACATGGACAGAGAGACAGGTGGAAGAAACATGGGAAAGAGACGGGTTGACAGACAAAAGTATATAGAGACATACGACTGAGAGAGAGAGAGAGCCGGAGAGAAGGGGTGGGGGGGGGGGAGAGAATATGGGAGCGGATAGAGAGACGGTTAGAGGGGGGTGGGGGAGCCGGGGGGAGTGGGGTGGGAGAGAGAGCGGAGGGAGAGAGAAGAAAGAGAGGGAGGGCCAGAGAGAGAGAGAGGGAAGAAAGAGAGGGAGGGAGATAGAGAGAGGGAGACCGCCTGAAGAGACACCGAGAGAGAGAATGAAGAGAAAGAAAGAGAGGAAGGAACTGAGAGAGAGAGAGAGAGGAACTTGAAGAAAGAGAGACAGACAGAGACAGAGAGAGAACTTGATGAGAGACCGAGAGAAAGGAGAGAGAAAGAGAAACAGAGAGAGAAGGACGGATAGAGAGAGGAGGAGGGAGAGACAGAGACAGAGAAACACTCGGACGGAGACTGAGAAAGGGGACTGAGACAAGGGATAGAGACACAGAGAGACATCAGAGAAAGGAGAGAGACAAAGCCTGAGAGAGAGAGAGAGAGAGAGAGAGAGAGAGAGAGAGAGAGACAGAGCGAGTAGAGAGAAGGAGAGAGAACGGGGGAGGGGAGAGAGGGGGGGGATAGACGGGGAGAGACAGAGGCAGACGGAGGGAGAGAGAGAGAGAAACACTAAGAGAGAAGAATGAGAGAGAGGAAGAGAGAGAGAGAAGGGGGGAGATAGAGGGGGAGAGATAGAGAAGGAGAGACAGACAGATAGAGACATAGAAAGACAGAAGGACAGAGACAGAGGGAACAGGAGGAGCGGGGTGGCAATCAGTGATTGTAAATCAGTTGGAAAACCAGGTGCACTGAAAATAGTGTCCCTCTCTTAGCTTCTGATGACACCCCCGCAAGGGCCAAGAAAAGCTTCCGTCCACACGGCAGTGATCTCACTTCCCTCGACCCGAAACTACGCACCGCGTTACCTGTAGACTATCGATTTTTCACCCACAATGCTCTTACCACCTACACCGGCGCCGCCCGATGGCATCAGGGCCATTTCCAAGCGCTTTAATCAGCTGCATGACTCCATTGTCGTGTATCAATCCACATGGACTTCCTCTGCCCACGTGCACTGACTATATATAGAGATGTGTGTGTTATGACTAGACGGGAGGGGGTGGGGTGGGGGGTCATCTACAGTGTTTACGCATAATTGCATGTCGTCCAGTTTTAGCATGCCGTAATTCCCGCTTTATTATGCTTTCAGCTGTTAATGATTGTTCTTCTGAGTAGTAATTCACTGATGTGGAATGCCACGCTTGGGGATGCCAGCTCAGTCTCATTCTGAGTGTGTCACTGTGTGTGTGTGTGTGTGTGTGTGAGTGTGTGGTGTGTGTGTGTGTGTGCAGTGTGTGTGTGTGTGTGTGTGAGTGATATACACTAGAGTGTGTATGTTATACCACCGACCGATGTGCATAATAACAAATCAATTTACACACCGGCCAAATCATCCCATCAGTTCAGCCACTCTTAACTGACTTGACCACACTTACAACTGAAGACGGCTGTGATTATTGTTTTTCGTTGTTCAGTTATCAGTATTTCGATACGGGTATTATACCACCGCCACTCCCCGGCCGATCTCAGTGTTTGTGACTGAGTCTGATTTCAGTGATACCTACTTCAGGCTTTGGTGAAGAGATAATCTGACGACTGTCAATAGGCGGCACCGGCAGCTCGATCATCACGTTACACGAAAGGTCTGGAAAAAAAAGAGAAAAAGAAAAAGAAAAAAAAAAGGTTGTGTACAGATCGATCACACACATACACATAAATTATATATACGCGCTCACACACTGCCGGGCACGGCACACACACACACACACACACACATACACACACACACACACACACACACACACACACACACACACACACACACACACACACACATTGACACACGCATACACGCTTTCCCTCTCCGCCATCCAATATCACTGACTTAAAGTGGAGAGAAGTAAAACTGACTGAAAATTGAAAACTGCTGCAGCTGTTAATCTACCGCTACCATTTATTTAATTACCCAGTGGTGCTGCTGCTCTCTCTCCCCCAGCCCCCCCCCCCCTCACACACACACACACACACACACACTGGCACGCACATCGAGACAAGTCAGACAAACAGCCAGCAAAACGGGCAGCAGAGAGACAGCAGGGCAAAAACTAAACAGGTGATGCAAAGTCAGGAAACGGGTGGTGTGTGTGGTGTCCTGAAGGCGGGGTGGGGGGGGGGGTATGGTGGAGTCCTGAAAACTTTCTCAGCTGCGTAAGTTCTGCTGAGGCAGACATGAGTCGGCAGAGAGAGAGAGAGCCGAAAGAGAGAGAGAGAGAGAGAGAGAGAGCCGAGAGAGAGAGAGAGACAGACAGACAGACAGACAGACAGAGGGAGACAGAGAAACACACAGAGAGAGCGTCACACACACACACACACACACACACACACACACACACACACACACACACACACAGGCAGACAGACAGACATACAGAGGGAGACATGAGTCGGCACAGAGAGAGAGAGAGAGAGAGAGAGAGAGAGAGATCTCGAGGAGACCCATCACGGGGTAGGCTCACTGCCAGGATACCCGTCCTTGACACAACTGAATTTCCATGCGATGACTCAACAGCTGTTCTATTTTTAAAATATGTACAGGGAGGGTAGGGGTGGCGCGAGCTTCAAGAGCTGCTGGCCTGAATCCAGTCACATAACCAGTGGCGCTTGTAAGGGTGAAATTCTATTCATTTATTTATCTATTTATTTCTACTCATTTGTGTAATCATACATTTATCCACATCGTTCTCTCTCGATCTTTCTAAGCAATATTTCCCATAATCTTAATTTCCTTCTTTTTTCGGTCAAAAATTCAGCAAACATTTGTTTTGTATACATAGTTTCGTATTTTAAACAGAAAAATCGGACTCTCAGTTAAATTATAAGTGTTAATTAATCATGTACGTGTATCTACACAAATTTTCGTATTTGAAACAGAAAAAAGGACTCTCAGTTAGTTATAAGTGTTGATTAATTATGTGGATATGTTGTTTTGCGACATACGTATCAGGAGTACATGCATCCGTATGGGGTCAGTTGCGACTGGGCCACTCGCCAGTGAAGACTGTGCCCTGCTGCTGAGTTGCGCCGTCAAACACTGATGGCGTCCCGTCCCACAATGCACCGCACGTGACATCATCTTCTCAGTGGCAGTTTCGAGTGGAACATAATCATATTGTGAATAACAAATTAAGTACATGCGATCGCGGCCATCTGTTAGACACTATAGTGTTGACAATGACTCGGATCTGCCGGCCGTCTGCTTCAAGTTGCTACCACCGTGATAATAATGAAGTCAGACTGAACAGGCTACTCTGTGAAAGAGACCGTCGTTTAATAATACAATGTTATTATTATCGTGTAGCAGTAGTAGTTATTGTATTAATAATATTACTATCAGTAGTAGTAGCATTGTTGTTGTTATTATTCATGGTGCAGTTCTAAGCATATGCAGTGCTGTATTTGAACTGTCCAAATATCTTCCAAACAACACTGAACTGATAAAATGGTGAGTACATAAAATCAGTTTTAGTTCGTTAAAATTCAGTTGTGAAAAGAAAGACCGGTGACAGAGAGAGGCGGGAAAGAAATAAGAATATTTGTGACTTTGTGTTTACTTGTTTGTTTCTATATTTTGTTCATACATGTACTCGTTTAGTCACACACACTGAACCCAAAGTGAGACAGAGGCAGATGTAGAGTCTGGACGAAGACACAGCTGGAGACTCAGACAGACAGACACTGCGGCAGACAGAGAGAGAGAGAGAGAGAGAGAGAAGCATTCAGAGCCTCCAAAATCTGACTGCCAGTGCAATACATTTTAACTCTTTATTCATCCATTATGCCATTATCCATTCATGCACGGACCTTTAAAACAATATTTGTTGAAAGTACATAAATAAATTCAACAAACAAAACCTAATTAGTGCGCCTGTAGCGGTGAATCTCTGCCAGCGGAAAGTCTTGCGAAAGATGCGGCCGGCTGCTGCAACAACAAGGAACATCCTTTCTTTGAACTGACGGTCTCTGTCTTCCTGCATGTTGCTGCCTATCTGCCTGACGAATACCGAACCAGCTTTACCTCTCTCCTTCGATCTTGACAAACAGCACATCGACCAACACAATGTTTTGAAACATACTTAACTCATGTGTGAAACCCCTGGTTAAACTTTAGTCGATCAGTGATGGGATTCCTTTGAGTTATATCAGTTGCCCTCAGTAATTCTGCTGAGACAGAGAAGCCAGCCAGATACTGTTTTTCTTCTTTAAAAAAAAAGTATGCGTGTGCGAACTCTTTCTTGAATCGTAATTCTGCTGAGACTGAGTAGCCAGCCAGATATTCTTTTTCTTCTTTAAAAAAAAAAAAGAAGAAAAAAAGTACGCATGTGCGAACCTTAATTATATATATATATATATATGATAAAAAGTACGCATGTGCGAACTCTTTCTTGAACCGTAATTATACACACACACACACACACACACACACACATATATATATATATATATATATATATATATATATATATATATATATATATATATATTATCCCAGTCTTGATCCTCTGCGTGGGGTTCAATTCTTGACAGGATTAACATCACTCGAAGTAATGGTAATATCCTCCTCCTCCAACCCCTTCAAAACAAACAAAAAATGTCCATACTGACATAAAAAAAACCACCACCAAATACTGGGAACCTCGGACAAGACTGAGTTGTAATCGATGTATCGTGTGTGTGTGAGAATCTCGTGATTTCCCCCCCACGTTTTCGCAATGAATAAAAGACGAACCCTAACCAATATAAGAGCACACTGCGTGAACACAAACATCCACGATTTCACACACACACACACATATATATATATGTGTGTGTGTGTGTGTGTGTGTGTGTGTGTACAAAATTTTTTCTTTCTTATTTCATTTATTTATTTTACCAACACACCCAACAGCTGCAACAGCACTCTTCAACTGGCTGCTGCCTCTGGGTCTTTCCCCTTCACATCCCGAGAAAACGATGACGAAACGAAGTGGCTGCGGTGTGATCATGCAGGGAGATTGGGAGAAGAGAAAGTGGGTCATTTCACAGGCGCCCGCGTTTTGTTCAAAAAGTTGTCCTGTGCCATTATTGTGTACAGGAGACCACTCCCTGGGAACTATGTTTTATATTTCGACACTGACAAGGTGAATAGAGGCAGCGCTCCAGGCAAGAACCATCATCCTACGCCTCGGAGATCGGATGTCTTCACCTTCTAAACTTTCCATGGGACTGCCACACGGACATCCGCTCTCCGGCTCCTGTCCTCTACAACATCTACACAAAAGGCCTTGCAGACTTAAACATGATGGCCTGGTCTTCAAAACTTCGAAAGATGCTCAAGAAAGAACTACAGCCGTCCAAAAACAACTGAACAATATCGCTAAATGGTGCAAAGACACATAGTCTTCCATCAATCCAGTGAAAGCCTAAATGTTGCTTGAAAGAGAGAGGGGGCAGCCGTAAGTCTTTGCTTTGCAAATCAAACGAATATTGGCATCACTTCCAAACCAAATTTCTTCAATACAGAACAAAGTCTCTCTGGGCTTCTCCTAATCAATAGACTGAAGAAGATCCAAGGCGACACGTTTCTGTCATCAGAGATTTTAACCCACCCGGCCAATCAGTGGCAGCCTGTGTGTGCGTGCGCGCGCAAGTGTACACATCAGGAGAGCTCTGTGCATGTCCATGTGTGTGTGTGTGTGTGTGTGTGTGCATGTCTGTATTGTGGGACTAACAGAATATTGGAACATGCAGATGTGCATATATATATACACGAGTGTGTGTGTGTGGTATGGTCGTATGTGTGTATGCTTGTATAAGTGTGTGTGTATGTGTGCGATGCGAGTCTGCACGCTAAAATGTGTGCTGGTAGTTAAGATTATTTAAACCAAATTAAGAACTCAAACTTTTTTTTTCATCATTCATGTTTATTCAGTGTTCAGGAACCCTGAGTGCTCCTGATACACACACACACACACACACAGAGAGAAAAGCAAGCAAAAATACTGCTAGTGCCACAAAAAAATAAACACAAGGATTCAAAAAAAAAAAAAAAGAAGAACTTCATACACATACCGATACTATGGAAAAGCTATCAATACTGTAGGTTATGAATTAATAAACACAAGCGGAACAACACAAAGAAAAGCAAGTGAAAATACTGCAAGTGCCACAAAAAAACCCCATAAAAAACATAACGAAAATAAGATCCATAATTTAGGGACAGTCACTTTTATTCCACGTAGTCCTGCTCACTGAATCAACTGAAATCTTCATCTTCAGTGTCTGAGTTAAAGAACACCAGCACTGCTTCCTCCGCCATCTTGTCACTGACCTCAGAACACAAGTGTGTTTTTTCATGACCAGTTGTTCTCAGTGTGATGGATGATTCTCCTTTTTTATTTACAGTCCTATTGAGAAGAAGGTCGAAGGTCAAAGGTACTTCATATAAATGGCGTCTTGCGGACCAATGAAGTTCTCGGCTATTTTCTCCTGTGTGAAATTACGGAAGTTTGTGAGTTTTTCTTCAAAGTCAGGAGGAAGCTGTTGACAGAGAGTTGTTCTTGTCCTGACTGAAAGACCTCTTTGCTTTAAGAATCTGAGGCACCACGATGGCCCACCTTGGAAACCCTCAATGTTCTTTGAACTGTGGAAATGCCTCGGCCGTTCCCTCTCTGTGTGTTGATCCAGTCTTCGAGGTGGTTTTCTAATTCAGGCCATCTGCACTTCTTGCCTCTAAAGGCCTTTATCATTTTCTTTCAACACAAAAGTTCTCCACGCTGCTTCCTCCAACGTCATATCATCGGTTCATTCACTCCAAGCTCATGTGCAGCAGCTCTATTGCCTTTTTCAACAGCAAGGTTGATCGCCTTCAATTTGAAGGCTGCATCGTAGGCATTACATTGTATTTTCGGCATGATGAGGGTGTGCGCTTGAGCAGAGTAGAAATGAATGCTCAACTGAAGGCTTTAATATGTGCGGATCTGATTTTTAAAATGTGAACAGTTAGCACACTAATCTGAAGCTCATCCGAAAATTAATGAACAGAAATCATGATTTTGGTGAGTTGAAGGGCAGCTAAGAATAGATGAGAACGCGACACTCCTGGGATTGGGAAAATCCGCAAATAAGCCACATCATTGTATAAGCCGCAGAGGTTGAAGCTGGGAGAAAAAGTCACGGCTTATAGACCGAACTTTACAGTAATCAAAGTACATGTACATCAATCATGCATGATAACAACAAACATCATATCCAAACATGTACATACAACATACATGATATACAGGAACACACTGTTCCACAAATTTAAGTTGTCAATCATCAACCATAATACTGTGCGTGAACTGAGAATAAGATACCAAACAAACGCCGAAATACAAACACACACCTGCATATCCATGCACATATGCCCCCCAAAATACAAAAAAATGGGTGGCGCTGTAGTGTAGTGATGCACTCTCCCTGGGGAGAGCAACCCGAATTTCACACAAAGAAATCTGTTGTGATAAAAAGAAATACAAGTACAAATACAAACTTATACATTAAATTTAACATGGTAGGTGCAACCCATGGACGCAGAAAGCTAGAAACAAAATGACTTTCTATAAACTCAAAATGAATGATCAAGTTCACATCCGAACAAATCAATCTGCATTCAAACACACACATACATTAATCACCAAGTATGCCAAATTAACAATGTTAACATCTTCATAAAACAGACAGACAGAATTACCAATACACATAACAGGCAATAGCATGTATTATGTCCTTTGCTCACCGGGTGAATATGTGATGAAATACTGGAATAAGTAATAATTGCAATTTGAAACCCCTACCACCTTGTATATGGCACCATTCTCTTCCACCCACTGTTTTCCTCACAGGGTCTGGACGTCACAACATAAACAAACAAGAGGCACAGTCTTCATGGCTCATGTGAGATTCCTGCAGCAGTGCGGATTTATAAACATACAAGAATGAAAATGAAAATGCAGGTGGTGAGGTGTGTGTGTGGTGGTGGTGGTGGTGGAGGATTAGGGATGAGGGTGGCCTACCAATACTAATATGTGTAGCTCACGGCCAAATGATGCATATATTTTTGCTCACCATCTGAAACAAGTGTTTGCTGAACCAAAAGATGCATGCTGGAGAAGGAGCTATTCTGTATTAAACAAATCACATTGATCAGCATTTCTATTTTATGATCATATCATAGATGTCCCAAAGTTTCAAACTCTCCCCATTTCATCACGACTTTCCAACTTTGATAAATCATTAAATTGCAGAACACATTTTGGGACATAATACACATGATAAACACACTATGTCTAGTCAAGTTCCTTTGATAAAATTACTATCAGTGGATCTGGCATTTTCTCCCATTACAAACACTTCTAACCTGATGTCATCATCAGGACAATTACACTGACTGATATTGTGTGCAAAAACAACACACCACAGGCCAACAAAAGCTCTTCACATCCTGGCCATTAACTCGCTGTACACGTCCCTTGAAAACTTCATCTCCTCTGCAATCTGCTTCAGTAGGCCAGACACCTTGTAAGAGAGGGCATTGGTTGTAGAGGTCGCAGAGCCGACTTTCAACAGGGGGAGGTGGCTCAATGGTGCAGGGACACAGGATCTTTTATCACTCCAATGAAAGCCCAAATGTTGCTGTGCACCCTCAACAACAAAACTGTGATCAAATCACCACCACCTGTGTCATTCAACGGAATTCAGATCAAGAAAACTGAATGCCTATGCTACATAGGAATACAGTTTGACAGGATGCTGACCTTCAGAACACATTCAGAAAATACTGTTCTCAAATGCAAAAAGGGTCTTCCAGTCTTAAAGGCAGTGGCAACCATGGACTGCCTCCTAAAATTAGAAAGAGTTCAAAATGAAGCTATGAGGCTGATCCTTAAAACAACAAAAGACACACCTACGGAAACCATGCGATACCTGCTTTACCTTCCTTCAATGCAGGCCAGAAACAAGTCAGAACAGGTTCACAGGTTCAGACCTACTTCAGAGCATTAGAAAACCCTCAAAACCCACTGCATGATGCAGTCAAGGAACCAAAAGGCAGCCACCTAGGACGAGGAAGATTATGGATGAGGCAAGCAGAAGACACAATCCAGCTAGTATGCCGACTACAAGATCTGAAAGAAACAAAAGAATGGGAGGAAAACTCTGAAAACCTCAATCATCTATTCAACACAGCCATTTCACCCACTCTAGGAAGATATTGCCAGGAATGGTGAGAGGGCAAAACTGATGCAGAAGTGAAGCTACTCATAGAAGAAAACAGTAAAGAAGAGGACATCATCATACACACAGATGGCTCAGTCACCAAAGACCAATCCGGTTGGGGATTCACTGCAAAACAAAATGGAAAAACAAGGAAGGAAGAGAATGCTGCCTACAAAATCACAACCTCCAGCCTAACAATGGAAGTAGAAGCTGTGACACAGGCTCTCCAGTGGCTGTCATTGATCCATATGCCTGGAAACCAACTTGCCATGATTCTAACAGACTCAATGAACCTCATACAAAAAACTGAAAGTGGAATGGGAAGTCCAGAATGACATGAGGCAAAATGCACAACTTTCAGATTAAAAAACTTACATGGTCATGCTGCCTGGGACATGCAGGTGTTATGGGAAATGAGCGAGCTGACTGATACGCTGGCAACACAACAACAAGCAGCCTACATCTAGGAAAATCAGAAATCCACAGAAAAGTCAAAGAATACCAAAAGGAACAGGTACAAGGCCATTACACCATTGATCGCCTCAAAGAAAGATAGAGACAGGGTGCGGCCATAAGTCTAGCATTAATGGTAGAGCATGTTGCTTTGTGAATCAAATGAATATTGGCATCATTTCCAAACCAACATTGTGCAAATTTCTTCCAAACTGAACAGTATCACTGGGCTTTTCCCAATACAACAGACTGAGCAAGAGATTTTAACCCACCCTTCTTGCAGCCTGTCAGTGGCAGCCTGTGTGTGCGCGCACGCGTCTGTGTGTGCGTGTGCACAAGTGTGAAAGTGTAAGGAGAGCTCTGTGCATGTCCATGTGTGTGTGTGTGTGTGTGTAGAGGATGAGGTGTGTATGTCTGTCTGTATTGTGGGAGCAACGGAATATTGGAACGTGTGGGTGGGCATATATAATTTTGTGTGTGTGTGTGTGCTTGTACGAGTGTGTGCATGCATGTATGTGTCTGCGCGCTAGTGTGTGTGAGTGTGTGCCGTGGAAGCTGCAATACGTAGACTCGGAATGAGTGTGGGGAAGAGGGGGGTTGCAGGGTAATTTGGGAGATGGTGTGTGTGTGTGTTGGGGCTCATGTATGTTTGTGTATTTGTTTGTGCTTTCATATCTGTGAAACTGCATGTTTGTTGCATATGTTATGCATGTGTGTGTGTGTGTGTGTGTCAGGTTTTACATTTATTTGATTATCATTATTGTCTTTATTTCATTTTTTATTCATTCATTAGTAGTAGTAGTAGTATCATAATCTTTTTTTTTTTCTTTTCCAAATCTAAATATTTTCATTTACTTCTTTTCTCTCAAGGCCTGACTAAGTGTGTTGGGTTACTCTGCTGGTCAGGCATCTGCTTGGCAGATGTGGTGTAGTGTACATGGATTTGTTCAAACTCATTGATGCCTCCTTGAGCCACTGATACTTGTTGATGCTCCTTTGTCTTTGTCTGCATTGTGATCATGTGTACTGTTGAACAAGTAAAGACACTTTAAACCAAATTAAAAACTCAAAACTTTTTTCATGATTCATGTTTATTCAGTGTTCAGGAAACCCGAGTGCTCCTGATACACACACACACACCACAGTCAGCAGTACTCGTAGCTGATCAACACAGTCAGAATTACCTGTAGATAATCAACATGGTCAGCATTACCCGTAACTTTAAACCAGTATTCGTAGCTGAAATGAAATGAAATGAAATTATGGTGCTTAGAGCATCGCCGACCACTAAGGCCATCTCAAGGCTATCGCCGCGTTAATAACTACTACAAGGATAAAAAAACAATTAAAACGAGTCACCACTTCAAACTTTCCACTCCAAAGTTAAAAAAAAACTTCCATAGTTTAAAACCTTCAAATCTGGTTAAAAATGTTCACTTCTTTTAAGAAGTCCATCAGCGCCCACGGAGGGACATCACGAAACAAAGTCTTCAAAGAAACCGCCGTGTAATGTCTGTGTCTAACGTCATGCAGATCCCAACAGTCAAGGAGCACGTGTTTCACGGTGAGAGGCTCATCACAGGGAATACATCGAGGGGCCTCTTCCCCCTTCAACAAGTAAGAATGAGTAAAAAAAAAGTGTGCCCCGCACGCAGTCTGCACAGCACAGACTCCTCCTTTCTGTTCTTCACCCCCGAAGGGAGGGTCTCTTTTAGGTCTGGACGGATCTGGAAGAGCTTGTTGTCCGTCTGGGTGTTCCACTCCTCTTGCCAAAGATCCTTAACGTAAGTGTTCACCTTCCGCTTCATGTCTGTGTATGGTACAAAGGATCTGGATAATACTTTCTTTACAGCGTTCCTGGCCAGCAGGTCCGCCCTTTCGTTACCACGAATGCCAACATGTCCGGGAACCCAGGCCAACACAACCTCGTATCCTTTCTTCGTTGCGAGAGTAAAAGCTTCATAAAATTCCAGCAGTTTGGGATGAGTGATATTCCTGCAGGCGATCGCCTCCAGGGCTGACAAGGAGTCGGAAAAGATCATGAATCTCTTTTGTTTCGAAGAGAGAACCATTTTTACCGCCAGAACCAGTGCGGTCAGTTCCGCATTACCCGTAACTGATCAACACAATCAACATTACCCGTAGATAATCAAAGTACATGTATGCACCAGTCATGTATGATAACAACAAACATCATATCCATACATGTACATAAAACATGCATGATATACAGGAACACACTGTTCAACAAATTTCAGTTGTCAATCATCAACCTTAATACTGTGCGTGAACTGAGAATAAAATACCAAACGAACGCCCAAATTCAAACACACACCTGCATATCTATGCACATATGCCCCAACACCCCCCCAACCCCCGCACCTTCCCCCCTGCCCTCCCTCTCTCTCATGCCAACGGTCACAGGCATAACAGCTGAAAGGTTACGGCAATGATCTTTCAATCTAACAATCCTGTGTTTGAATCAGGTATCAGCACCTGCTGGTTTAAGGGTGGGAAAAAGAAAATTAATTTTGTGCTCTCCCAGGTCAAAATGTGCAGACCTGCTAGTGCTAATGCCTTCATCCTCTGTATGTATAGATCTTAAAAGGATAAAAGAATTTTTGGAAGATCAAATACACATGTCAAAGATTCTGTAATCCATAACAGTGTTCCATGGGTGATAAAAACATGAACATCACCATCATGCATATTTCTGAAAAGAGTGTTTGCTTAAACAGTGGGGTAAAATTGGTCATATAAGCAAAAGCCAACTTGTACATTAAACTGAACATGGCAGGTGCAACCCATGGACGCAGAAAGCTAGAATCAAAATGGCTTTCTATAAACTCAAAACGAATGATCAAGTTCACATCCGAACAAATCAATCTGCATTCAAACACACACATACATTAATCACCAAGTATGCCAAATTACTTGAACAATGTTAACATCTTCATGAAACAGACAGACAGAATTACCAATACACATAACAGGCAATAGCATGTATTATGTCCTTTGCTCACCGGGTGAATATGTGATGAAATACTGGTATAAGTAATAATTGCAATTTGAAACCCCTACCACCTTGTATATGGCACCATTCTCTTCCACCCACCGTTTTCCTCACAGGGTCTGGACGTCACAACATAAACAAGAGGCACAGTCTTCATGGCTCATGTGAGATTCCTGCAGCAGTGCGGATTTATAAACATACAAGAATGAAACTGAAAATGCAGGTGGTGTGTGTGCAGGTGGTGTGTGTATGGTGGTGGTGGAGGATTAGGGATGAGGGTGGCCAACCAATACTAATATGTGTAGCTCACGGCCAAATGATGCATATATTTTTGCTCACCATCTGAAACAAGTGTTTGTTGAACCGAAAGATGCATGCTGGAAAGGGAGCTAATCTGTATTAAACAAATCACATTAATCAGCATTTCTGTTTTAGGATCATATCATAGATGTCCCAAAGTTTCAAACTCTCCCCCATTTCATCACGACTTTCCAACTTTGTTAAATCATTAAATTGCAGAACACATTTTGGGACGTAATACACATGATAATCACATCAAGTCTAGTCAAGTTCCTTTGACAAAATTACTATCAGCGGATCTGCCATGTTCTCCCATTACAAACACTTCTAACCTGATGTCATCTTCTCCATGACTCAAGTCAGTCTGAAGTCACTGACAGTAATATCCAAGCCTGCTCAAACCTCTCTTCTCACTGACCTGTGTCTTCAGCACAAACAAACAAAGGGCCATCAATTGTCAAAACCTGTCAAAACACATGCTCTTAAAACAAAGTTATGAATTTTTCCCTCCTGGATTTGTTGAAAGTTTTACCAGAGACATACACACACATGCACACCCTGTAACACAGGACAATTACACAGACTGATATTGTGTGCAAAAACAACATGCCACAGGCCAACAAAAGCTCTTCACATCGTGGCCATAAACTCGCTGAAAAAGTTCCCTGAAAACGCCCAGTCCTCTGCGATCTGCTTCAGAAGGCCGGAAACCTGGCTGCTCGTAGAGGTCGCAGAGCCGACTTTCAACAGGGGGAGGTGGTCGGCATGCTGGTCCACCATGTCTTTCAACACCTCAAATCCCCTGGCCACACTGCCGCCTGACAGCCTGCACACAATGGGAGCAGTGGTCAAATGGTTAAAGCGCTGGATTCACACCTGTTTCCTGGGTTAGATCCCCAGTCTCGGCACACCTGGTGGGTAAAGGGTGGAGATTTTTTCAATCTCTCTGGTCAATATTTGTTCAGACCTGCTAGTGCCTGAACCTCTCCCGTACATATACGCATACAGAAGATCAAATATGCGTGTTAAAGATCCATGTCAGTGTTTGGTGGGCTATGGAAACAAGAACATACCCAGAAGAACATCCCTGAAACCAGAGTATAGCTGCCTACATGGTGGGGGTAAAAATGATCATATATGATAAACCCCACTCATACATGTTTATGAGTGCATGTTGGAGTTGCAGCCCATGAACAAAACAAACAAACAAAAAAGAAGGGTTCATGCATGCTTTGATTTATAAAATGTCTATAAAGCTTTTTAAACAAGTCATAAAGAACACAAAAGATTGGAAGCAATCGCTTCAGGAACCAAGATGAAACGTACAAAATTCTTAGTGCCAGCTTCTGCCCCTTGAATGAATCATCATAGACTTCACTTATGAGATTTTAATCAGTGGGAAAAATTGTTTTGGATGGTATCTATACATATATTTTTTCATTAGAATAATTATTTTACTTTTAAATTAAAATCCTGGTAGAGCATATTACCGCCTCTGTGTATTAATCACTGACAGAACCAATGTATTTGTTTACAAGATCTTTAATGACAAAAAATGTACGTAATTTTCCCCACCCCACCCACCCAAAAAAACAACAACCCAACAACGACACCTCCATTCTATAGTTACAAAACCTGCATGCATCCTGTGTGTATCATTGTATCCCTGAACAAACCCTGTTACATGTAACAGAAGGACACAGTGATCCCACCGAAAACGGAGTGAGGCTGCCTACATGGCAGGGGTAAAAATGGTCATACAGGTAAAAGTCCACTTGTGTATACGAGTGAACGTGGAAGTTGCAGCCCTTGAATGAAGAGGAAGACTGTGGTGATGTGTATGACTTGTCTCAGGGACAGCTGCATGATCGTGCATGGGTATGTTTGCAAAGTCCAACATTTTTCCAGACCCTGAAGGGCAACCCCCCCCCCCCCCCCACCCCACCCCTAAGACTTTTCCTGACTGTGGAATCCTGCATGTTTGTGGGCATATACCAAGGTGACAGACTGGTGGGGTTCACTTACTTGAAGTGCAGTCCCTTCAGAGAGGATCCTGGGCACACAGTCGCGGCTATGAAGTCCCATATGCTGTTTCCTGCACAACACGCCCAATGTCAAAGTTTATAATATATATATATTTTTTTTTTCTTTCTTTTATTTTTGCCTGCTGCTGCACCTTACTTTACTTCCATACAAAATCAAAAGACAAAGAAAATGATGGCTCAGTTTTATTTCACTGTAGTGAGAATGCAGCCTTCATTGACGAACATACTTGTTAGCAGTAGTGAAGAGGTAAACAAAAGTCCCCATTAATTTACAACACCAAACACTCTGGCAAAAGCTAAATGCAGGGAAGTGGAGTGGTGAAACAAACTGTGGTGACTATGACAGCAGCTTCTGAAGGACCACAGAATTTGAGACAAATGTTTTCTTCGTTTTATCACTCTCACACACACACATGCATGCACACACAAATTCACCCACCCAGATATAGCTACACCCGTCCACCCACCAACAGTGAACACACACGCACATACACAAGCACTGATAAATACAGACCCACCCATCCAAACACACTTACTTCTCTCTCTCTTACACATCAATAAGATGTACTGACCAAAACCATTTTCAGAGAGATTCAGCGTCAACTGTCTTCTGGTTCCATGAAGCTTGACAGCATTCACAAATGCTGCACTTGTTACTATAAACAGAAACATCATCATCATCAAAGAGAGCTACAATATAAAGCAGCAAATAAAAATGGTATGCAAAGGTTGTATGAAATAAAGAAAAAAACTGCATCAATGTTAGCATATGCTGATATGTTACAGTTTTAACCACTGGGGCACTGTTATGGTAGGGTGTCAACTAATTCGCAGAATCATCACTGAGTGGAAGCACACACACACACACACACACACACACACACACACACACAAAACATCAGCATTTGACATAAAGACCAATGTCAAGTTCTGAACAGATCAACCAAACTCCCTTTTTTCTGTAACATTCTTTCAATGGGTAGGAGTGACTGATTTTTTAAGGAATCAGACCCCTGCTGATGTCTGCACCAGTGGGTCACACTACAGCACCAGTAATCAAATGATTTTTCTAATGCTGAAAAGTTTGCAGCCAGGATACATGGGCTGTTTGATTACAGGGGGATGAAAACTAAAGGACAAAGCAACTGCCAAAATGCCAGTAAGGAAATTTGTTCAACACAAAAGTCTTCCTACCCAGTCTGATCTCACGCAGTGCACAAAATTCACACTGTCAAACAAACAATTATTCATGGAAAATTAAATTCTGATGATTGAAAAAATCTCATTTCAGAGTGTGAGCATTTTTATTTATGCTTTGTTCATTTGTTGCTTTGAATAACACAATATGACACAAGACTGACCAGAAACAAGAGGGAGAATGCATACCAAGTGAATGTTGGAAATAAAAGGAAATTTTCTATCTAAAATTACGTTTAAATAACATACTTACCGTGACCCAACTAGTGCAGACTCCGGCAGGGGTCTGACATTCCTGTCCTGTGCAAACTACTATCCGCCTATGCGGAGAGAATGAAAGTACTACAGCCGATAACCACCCGGAAGTAGGTAACCTCCCCTTTGTCCTGCTGGCTAGCGCCCTCTTTTGATGGCAATATGCCATCACCAGCGCAGCGAGCAGGGAGAACAGGAAGCGGGGAGGACGGGAGGGTCTTAAATTTGGGTCACGGTAAGTATGTTATTTAAACGTAATTTTAGATAGAAAATTTCCTTTTAATTACACATACTTAATCGTGACCCAACTAGTGCAGAATAGCTCGATAAGGTGGAGGGCTCGCCTGTTCTACTGTCTGTGTGCTGCGATGGCCTGTTGTGCAACTACCACAGAAGCAATACCTCTTGAGCCATCATCCCGCAAGCATGCGACGTCTCTCAGGTAGAAGTCGATGAAGGTACAGTGTTCCCAATGGGCCTGATTTTTTGAGGGTCACTGTGACCCTTTGACTGGAATTTTTGAGGGTCATTGTCACATTTCTGAGGGTCAACAGGAAAACATACAAAAAATCAATGAAGACAATTGTACAATGAAAATGAAAAGAAACCCACACCTTCTCCAAACAAGGACATTCGAAATGCTTGAATACAATGAAAACACAGTCAACTACTTATAATGAGCACATAACCATACTCACTACTAATGAACACACAACAGCGTTTGCCTGCATCGGCAAGGGAGGTTACTCTAACACGTTTTTGGCCAGCTCAGTTTCGTCTGCTATGCACTAGCCTAAGCTTAGGCCCACGATGCGTGCTTCGCGGTTTTCCTGGAAGCCGTAAGATGCTTGTTAGTTTCAGGAAAAAGTGTGCGTCACATTGACGCACAGGGTAAAAATTTTGTGCGTCAAAGTTGTAAATCTGTGCGTCATTTACGCACATATGTACGTTTTTGGGAACACTGAGGTAGCAGGGTTTTTCCAGTATGCAGTATCCAAGATGTCTTGCAGCTGTGTTGAGTGCGCTAAGGCAAGAGAAGAGGACCATGCTCTGGCTTCATGTGCTCTGGCTGAGGAGGCATCAGGTCTCAATCCTTCTGTTATATCGCCAGTGCGCTGCGATGGCCTGTTGTGTTACCACTGCAGAGGCAACGCTTCTTGAGCCATCATCCCTAAAGCAACAGATGTCCCTCAAGTAGAATTTGATGAAGGTAGAGTGTACTGTGTCACCTAAGGATATTGGCGCGGGCAAGAAGACAGAGGTCCACAGCTGTATTGTGGGAGACGTCTGTGGACCACAGCTGTGCTGATAAATGTAGCGCAAGGAAAATCGGGTCGATGCGTTGAATCCACACTTTACTGAGAGCCCTTCGAATCAAAGGAAGGGAAGGAAATACATACCCTATAGGGTTGTCTCACTTGAGCGCGGTTGAGCGTCAATGCAAGGAGGTGCACATGTGGTTTGATCTGATGATTCCACATCGGTTCTGGGCCGATAGTGGAAGTTATATATGTGTTTAGAGGAAACTGTGGCACAAGACAGAGGTAGGCCACCATGATGGGCTTGCCTTAGGTGTGACAGCCAGATCTGTAGAGCTCCTCCATGAGAGCTGACAGGCGATAGGCGCTCCCCCACCCCCACACTTTTCTTTCGTTGCCAAAAAAGACAGCACTGGCATGTTGCCTATGCATAGAAGGGCAGACATTTGGCAACAAGAGACTTGAGGTCCCTGGTGTCTCTGGGACAGGGCTGTGTAATTGCCCAGGTAGGTACCATTACGAAGGGGCATACGGAAGGCTTGGTGGCTTCTCTACGTGAGTGTGGCGTGTTGGAGCAACCTGCAGAAAGCTGTCGGCAGTCAATGGCTGGGATGGATCAGGCTGTGGGAGTGCACTTCATGTGCCCGCAGGTAAGTGAGTCTCATTCTGTGGTGGAATTCCTAATGGATGAGGGTTTCCATGGGGAAAAGTTTTGCTGAAGGTTCTTTAGTGAGAAAGGGGACCGGATCCATGACAGGCCTCTGGCTGTGTGTGGTGCGTACTAAGTCTGGGATGGAGCGGGGCGGGGGCAGAGAGGAAAGTGGCTGTAGATGTGTTGTACTGGCCATTTACATCAAAACACTGATCTGACATGCGTGTGTGCTGCGCACCTCGGTCGCCACTGGATCCAAGACGGTCGAGGCATGCCGCGTGGGGGGTCGCGTGATCCGATGTCACGGCCGCCACCACGGACGCATAGCACGAAAGGCCCAGTCTAACGTGCAGATCCAAAACAAGCTGCTTTTTTTTGTGTGTGTTTCCCCAAAGGATTGTGGCACATTCCATTGGTGCAACTGTGGGTATGGGTAAAGAGATAGAGGAGGTCGACTCGTACACTGCCGACTGGCAGGGCCGAGAAAACGCGGATCGCGTCGAGTGCGTTCACGAATCAATAAAAATGACATTAAAGGCAACACTGACCTGAGTGTGTGGCAACAAACCTCTAGAAGTCACCAGAGGAGGTGTAGGAGGTGGTGGAGGTCTGGAGTCGACCGGAGGGAGCAGAGGAAGTGGAGGAGGCGGCAGGTTGGCGTTGTTGAGAGGGCCAGGAGTAGAGGGCCCAGAGTGTCAGCGAATCGATTGCAATAGCGCCTTAATTTTAGTGTGATCGCCCAATCGAGCTAAATAATTATGTGACCTGGTTGGAGACATAATTTGACAAAAAACAAGAACGCCAGAGAATCGACAGACAGACAGAAAATACAAAAAAAACTTAGCCGTATGGAGAGCACAGGAACAGGAGTCATGATGGCTGCCGGAAAAAGAGGGCGCTAGCCAGGGGGACAAAGGGGAGGTTACCTACTTCCGGGAGGTTATCGGCCATAGTACTTTCGTTTTCTCCGCATAGGCGGATAGTAGTTTGCACAGGACAGGAATGTCAGACCCCTGCCGGAGTCTGCACTAGTTGCGTCACGGTTAAGTATGTGTAATCAAAACACCATTTATAGCAACAACAACAACGAAAAAGACAAAAAACGACAGTCATGACTCACTCTGTTCTCCAGACAGTCCACACCTAGCCAGTGACAGAAACCTCAGTGAGGGAGAGGTGCCCACAATGTGACACAGTTTCTCCCACTGCTCACTCGTCACATGGCACAGGCTGTTTTGTAGGTTGATGCACGTCAGTGAAGAGTGCACTGGAAAGGGAAAACAGTCAATTATGTGATTGCTGTCAGAACAGGAATCACTGAAAACCACCGAAGCTGACTCTTAGAAGCAGTTTAAGTTGTTAAACTATGCAGAATTACTTAAGTCAATGTTAAGGATGCTTCAAAAAAGAAAAAGAAAAAAGATCAGAATATTCATAATTTCTTTTATTGTTTTAACTCAAAGGTTTGTTTTCTTGAAGCATTTGTCAGCCTGGGACAATGTGTCAGATGAGTCCTCCATGGATGAAAATTGAAATTTCTGCATACTGCTTGCTTTGCTTTCAGCAGACCTCCTAGTGCCTGAAACCCCTTATGCATGCACAAGATCAAATGCACACATTAAAGATCCCATAATGCGCATCAGCGTTTGATGGGTAATGGAAATAACATACCCTGTATACACACCACGCAAAACAAGTATGTCTGCCTACAAATATGGGTAAAAAGTCATGCGCGTAAAAGTCCACTTATACATTTGAGTAAATGTGAGACTTTGGGCCATGAACAGTCATTTCAGGCTGAGAAATGATACAAAAAGGTGATCATATCTAAACATGCACACATACATCTATTTAGCAAGTCAAGTGATTATACTAATGGCAAACACACAAGCACACTGAGCAGATTTCATCAAGAATAAAATATGAAGTATTGTATATGTGTGCACACACACACACACAAACATGTGCACACACATACACACTCACTCACTCCATGCATGGCACGTGTTGACATATCCAGAGTGTCAGACTCCCCTTAGCTGACATATTTTTGTAAGCCACCAGGCAGGCAGCTAACGCGTTCATGCGGAGCAACTGGCGTCAGTGAGTTGTGTTTCAGTTTAGTTTGTGCATGTATCTGTCTGGCACTCCACTGTCAACTGCTGTGAGAGTCACTTTCGACCAGGTGTTTTGGGGTTTGATTTCCCTATGTCTTTTGCTGTGGTGAAGCAGCAGGCTGTTGTCTCTGTTGGTGGGTGCTGCAATGGCTGGAACACCAGTTCCAGGTCTTTCACATAACCTGTCTGAGGTGAGGGTGTATGATGTTTCCTTGGTCGGCTGGTCATTTGGACTTGCAGGAATGGTGGTGGTGGGTGGAATGACAGAGGCTGTGAATACATGTGTTTCTTTTGTATTTGCTGTAACTGTTCATGTTATTTTATGTTATGATTAAGAGAAACCGTGAATATATGTGTATTCCTATCATTGCGGTTGTGTTCATGAGAAATATTAACAATAAATGTTAATTGACTTGGGATAAGTTTAAATGCGTTATTGTAACGGCAGGTTGGATGGGCAGAATGATAAGTTGGGTGCGACTAGCACCTTTTAGAAGGCACTTTGCCATTCTTAGCTTTTTCATCTGTTCCTGTTGGACAGTTCCACTCCTCTGCTGCTCGTGGCTGTGGGCTGGAGGGAAGTCTGCATGGTGCAGGACTAGCACTGTGTTCTGCGGCAGCGGTGACAATAGTGTCAGCAACAACTGCGACAACGACAACAGCATCGGCTGGATGTTGCTGTGGTTGAGTTAAGCGCTGTACCCCAACTTACTATCTCCCTTATCCCATCTATTCCTGACCGCCGTGTATTTTTTGACTGCAGCGGCAGAGACTGACAACAGCAGACTATATCCTCAGGTGTTTGTATGTGCGTGAGTGTGGTAGTCGTGACAGTATTGTTTCGTTTGTGCTGAATTTTATGTTTGTAAATACCAAATATTATTATTATTATTATTTGTTTTTTTTGAATAAATGTTATGATTTCAAGTGGACTTTGGTTGCTCCAACTGGTGCGGAGGGCTGACAGATTCGTCGTTGAGTTTTTGTCATCGTTCGTCCATCTGTCTGTCATTCTGTCAGCCGTAGCGCGACAATGTGCATGCGCATTCACACACACACACAAAAACAACAACACAGGCACACATACTAGTGCACATACACAAACAAAACATGAGCAGACAAATGCAACACACTCACAAACCCTCGTCCTAACTCACCTCGACTATCCAAAGCCTGCAACAGAAGATCAACGCAGTCTTGCGTCAGCGAACAGTCCTGCAGTGAGATCCGACTCAGAACGTCACAGTTCCTGATGAGATATGCAACAGGGCTCAGTTCCCTCACTCCATTAAACACCACAACCTTCAGGTCCAGCTCTTGCACGCCCGGGAACCCAGTCCTTGGACAGAACCACAAAAACAACACAAAACAAGTTACGACAAAGGCCAACGATTTGTGGTCAACTTAACATTAACAAAAACTCACGACTGAACAGGAGTAACCCTTCCTCTGAAGCAATGGTTAACAACAACAAAACTAACAAACAATAGGGCGGGATGGCTACATTCTATTTTTCTTTTTCTTTTTTGTACAGTGGGACATAGAATTTTCCCTTCATGTAGGCCAGTTGGTCGAGTACTGAATGTGTAAACAAGAGCTTGGAAAAGCAACCATGCAAGCCTCTCAAAAAGAGTTTCATTGGGAAAAATTAACTGATCAGTCATGGTCTTGCCAGAGCATCTTCAATCTGCTCTAGCTTCAAGGTTGGCATACTAACTGCAATCTATGGTTTGTGCTGAGAAATTAGCCACCCTTGCCACACACAGTGACACACACACTACCCACCTGCAAACAGTGTTGTCTCTCTCTGTGCCATCAGCTTTTTCTGGTTGGTCGGCGCTGATGTCTCCACTGCTCTGTGGCAGAAGAATAGGAAAGGCTTTCGAACTGTATGAATCTATCTTCAGGAGCTTCAGTGGCTGGATGCTGAAAAGTAGTGCAGAACAGCGTCAGTGTAACTCAATGTAAACAATCAAAATGTGAATCTATACAGCGCCTAGCAGAATGGGGTTTACAAAAACAGGTAAATAGATAAACAAACACGCACACTCATATATATCTGAACAAACATACATGGACAAGAAGTACAGAATGAGAACATTGGGGGTGTTCTATATTAGTAGAAAGAAATGGCAGTATGAGGCTTGTATTCCCTGTGACAGAATGACAAACAGCACAAGGGAGAGAGAATGAATTAGTATAAGTAACTACATGGGCATTTGTTTACTGACTTAGGCCTTTCACCCCTCCTGGGGTACAGGCTGTCAACAAGAGACCTCCACAGTCCCCTATCCTGTGCCTTTGCCTCTCTATATATCTATGGCTCCTGGTAAGGTCCATCTTCTTAGTGTCTACAGTGATCAGACTGCACTTCAGCACATGATCTAACATTATGTACAATAATATTTTATCAATCTTTCAACCAATTCAACCCTGGGAAGTTCATAACCTTGGCGGGTACCCACACTGTGTTTCCTCCAAACTATGTGTGGATATATCCAGAAACACTGTAAAGTTAGTTCCCATTCCTTGCAGTTTATGCATATGTATCAATGTGAACGCTGTTCTAAATGAAACAAATTTGATGCCACAGCTATGCTAAGGTGCAGTGTTCGATGAGTTACAATATTATTCTTGCCAAGGTTCTTAGTACTAATAGTAGCTGCCCATCCCAAGTGTACACAACAGGTATGATCGATAAGAGGGTTTGCAGGCTCACTTTCGTGGTGGAACTTTCATCGCTTGCGAAGTGACAAATCCGTATATGTTACACTATAATCTGCTGCGCGGATGCCCGACCAGCAGCATAACCAAATTCACTTAGGCCTGGAGTGCATGGATTTGTGTTCCTGTCAGAGAGGACTCCTATAGAATTTTGCCAGAGGACAACCCTTTTGTTGCCGTGTGTTCTTTTTCAGTGCACCAAGTGTGTGCTGCACGCAGGACCTCACTTTATCATCTCAACCTAATGACTGGATGCTCAGTTTGATATTGTCAGTGAAACTTGGAAGAAAGGGTGAAAGTGGGAATTGAACCCAGACCCTCACAGACACTGTACTGGCAGGTGAGCATCTTGACCATTCTGTCACCTTCCACCACACTTTTCTCTTAGATTCCTATTCTTTTCTTGAAATCCATTTCCATCACACAACTTGGACAAGAACAAGGTCGCAACACAATCACACTGATGCAGCCTATAAGATTACTTGTCTACAACTGTAAAACTACATAACAAAGTAACACATGTTATCCAAGCTATGTACTGACAGTAAAAACTGGCCAAAACAGAGAAGACATTGAAATGAATCAGTGAGCCACATTTGAGCTTCAAGTTCAATTGGTTATTAATAAATACTATTAGTGGGGCCAGGTGTTTTAAAATAATAGGAGTATGGCTGCCTACATAGGGGTTAAAAATGATCATACACACACAAAAGCCCATTAACTCACTCGGGACAACAAGTTTTCTCCCTTACTTTTTCCCACAGACAGCCCATTTGTAAGGGTTTGGAAAAAAAATACAAAAAATACAAAATACTGTGTAAGAAAATGAAACTTTCAGAACTGGTTTATTACGTGTTGAGCTATTACATATAAAAAACTCAAATTTCTCTCATCTTATTTTTACAGTTTTGCCATATGTAGAAAATACTGGCAATTTTTCACCCCGAATCACCATACCCATGCTCGCTTTCTGCATTAAATTCGCTTTCTTCTTCGTCATCATCCACCTCTTCAATGTCCGACCCTTCAGTTTGTAGCATTTCAAGTACTTCGGCAACCCAAAAACGTTGCCGTCACTGCCTTGTTCTCTTCACAACATTCTGAGAAGAGCCTGCTTTGTTAACAGGCTGGGACGTGAGCAGACGACCGGTCAGTGACTTTGTCAGCGTGTGTGCGAGACAGGCCACCCATCCCAGGCTGACGAATCATACTGTTCGATTGTGGAGTGACCCAGAATAGCGCACTCTGCTTGGCTAATCACAAAATCACGTGTACAGCGCATGATGAAATTTTACCATCGGAGAATGCTATTCCATTCCTTCGTCCGAATCCAAATACGTTTTGTGTAGGAATGCGTGAGCATTCCTTCGTCCGGAAAGAGTTAAACAAATGAGTCAATGTTACAGTTCACAAACACATAAGAAGAAGAAACAATTTAATTTTTTTCTTTTTTTTACGTTTTTCCATCATGGCTGGTACGATCCAATCCAATGAGGAATTTCAGCACTCTGCAGAGAAAGGTGCCTACAATTCGAAAACAAAACGTGTTCACGGAACAGTTCAGAGCCACAGAGAGCAGAGTTCCCTCCTTGATCCGCTCCAGCAGTGCGTCAAACAACAAGCTGTAGTCTGCACACACAGGAGAGCAAAGGGGAAATCATCCTTCTCTGCCACACAGCTCTGTGAGACTGCACATAAAATCAATCAGATTAACTGAGCTAAACTTAAAAGTGAGAAATTACATCATGCTGCTCATAGCCAAGTTGTATTGTTTTGAACTACTCTTTTTGACACAACACATTTCTCTGTACGCAAAGTGCATGCTGCACACAGGACTTCAGTTTATTGTCTCAACCGAATGACTAGCGTCCAGACCACCACTCAAGGTCTAGTGGAAAAGGAGAAAATACTGGTGACTATGGGATTCAAACCAGTGCGCTCAGATTCTCTCGCTTCCTGAGCAGACGTGTTACCACTTTGCCAATACCGCAGTTGGTCACAAAGGGGCCATTCCAAAGCTGAACACCCATCAGTTCTTAAGACCAGTCACACAGAAATCAAAGAACAAGTACATACACACACTCATGCATGTACACACATGTAGCAGAGATGCCAACCACTGTCAAGTGTTTGTAGGAACAATCAGAAAATTTAGTAGGAACATTTTGAATTTGGTTGAAACACTCTCAAGCCACATCAGCAAACATACATTAATTTTTATCTACAAGGCATACAAACACTTGGGCCTACCTGCAACACGGTGTAACTGCTAGGATTAAGCTGACTGGTCTACTAAATGCTGTTTCAATGTAAACACGCACGCAATTAGCTGAGCATCATCATGTGAGGCCAAGGTTAGCAGTGACTGCTGTGGCCTCGTGATCAATAGGTCTAGAGCATCTGGGTAATGTTACGACAGGAAAGCATATGTGACCATGCTATGTAGTTGAAAATGAACACGGAACAAATTTGACGTTGGCAAAACGTCAGAACAAAGAGTGATCGAGCGTAACAAAATACAGCGAAATTGTAACAGCTGGCGTCTCTGCATATAAATGTATATACACACACATACACAGCACCCACCACAACAAGCACAAAGACAGAGAGAAAGAGAGAGAGAGAGAGCCAACAACACAGCACCTACCAAATAAGATCCATGGCCCTTCATTACACAAACTGAAGTCCAGGTCCACAGAGGACAGGGACGACCAGCCACTAAGAAAGCTGCACAGCCCCGCATGCACATGGACCGATGTCCCCCTCTCAAAGGTCATATCCGCCGTCCAGGACGCCGACAGGTGTTCCACCCCCCTTCCCTCGTGTCCCTCCATCTTGTGCAGGTCACTCAGAGTCTTCATCAACCTGCACAGTTCATAACACTGATGTACCCCTGAAAAACAGATTATGGATGCCTACATGGCAGTGTAAAAACAGTCATGCATGTAAAATCCCACTAATACATATAAGTGAACATGGGAGTTGCTGCCCATGAAGAACACTAATGTCTTACTTCATTAATTTATTCATTGACACTCATATCATATGTCTGCAACTGAACGCCACCCTACCCAACACATGACCTTACCACACCATCACACCAATATCTGAGGTCAATCATGTGCTAAATCTTCCTATGCATATGCACACAGAAGATCACATGTGCATGTTAAAGATCCCATAATCCATGTCAGTGTGTATGAGTGCGAGTGTGTGAATGCATGAGCGTGTGTATGTGTCTGTGTATGTGAGTGAATGTGTGCGCATGCGTGTGCATGTATATGCAAACGTGAGTCTCATCAATTCAATTATAAACTAAGCACATGCGCATGCGCACGTGTATGCATGTCAGAGAGTGTGAGTTTGTGCACACATGTGCATACCTTTGAAAACATGAGTCTCATCAACCCCAACCACTAACCAAGCATCGCACATGAAAAAAAATCTACCATCAAACACACAATAAAAAAACAAAAACAACACACATACGTGACGGCCTTGTTCTTGAAGCTGTTGTGTGTAATGCCTTGGAAAGCAGAGCAGGATACACCTGTTTTAGGATAGTCTGTTTTTCCTGTCAGTGCTGAACATCTGGTGTGAGCGTGGTGTGAAGCTGAGGCGGAGTGCTCTGTCTCGGCCACACCTGTCAGCCCAGTGTAGCCCAGGTCCCTCAGCATGTTCACCAGGTGCAAGGTCAGTCTAAGCTTTTTACAATGGTTCCTGGCTGACTGACCGTATCCAAGGCCAAGGCCTCTAACAGTGGCTCGAGTCGCTCTGCTGCCTGCCAGACACAAACCCTCTGCTCTGTTAACAGGTGGAACACTTTCCTCACTGAGTTCTGTGTTACTTCTTTCTGTGTCATCGTCACCACTGTCATCACTTCCTACTGTGTCATCACCACCATCATCACTTCGTACTGTGTCATCACCACCATCATCACTTCCTACTGTGTCAACACCACCGTCATCACTTCCTTCCCACTGTGTCATCACCACCATCATCACTTCCTACTGTGTCATCACCACTGTCATCACTTCCTTCCCACTGTGTCATCACTTCCTACTGTGTCACCACTACTGTCATCACTTCTTACTGTGTCATCACTTCCTACTGTGTCACCACCACTGTCATCACTTCCTACTGTGTCACCACCACTGTCATCACTTCCTTCCCACTGTGTCATCACCACCGTCATCACTTCCCACTGTGTCATCACCACCATCATCACTTCCTACTGTGTCATCACCACCGTCATCACTTTCTACTTCATCATCACCACTGTCATCACTTTCTATTCCATCATCACCACCGTAATCACTTCTTTCTGTATCATCATTAATACTGTTATCACTTCCTTCTCTTCCATCATCAAATCATGTATCATCATCATCATGGTGTCCTGTATCATCATCATCATCATCATCATGGTGTCCTGTATCATCATCATCATGGTGTCCCTCTGTATCATCATCATCATGGTGTCCTGTATCATCATCATCATGGTGTCCTGTATCATCATCATCATGGTGTCCTGTATCATCATCATCATCATCATCATGGTGTCCTGTATCATCATCATCATGGTGTCCCTCTGCATCATCATCGTCATGGTGTCCTTGTGCATCATCATCACTCCCTCCTGTATCATCATCATCGTCATCATGGTGTCCCTCTGCATCATCATCACTCCCTCCTGTATCATCATCATCATGGTGTCATTGTGCATCATCATCATCACTCCCTTCTGTATCATCATCATCATCACTCCCCCCTGTATCACCATCATTATCGTCATGGTGTCCTTGTGCATCATCATCATCACTCCCCCTGTATCACCATCATTATCGTCATGGTGTCCCTCTGCATCATCATCATCACTCCCCCTGTATCACCATCATCATCATCACTCCCCCTGTATCACCATCATCATCATCACTCCCCCCTGTATCACCATCATCATCATCACTCCCCCCTGTATCACCATCATCATCATCACTCCCTCCTGTATCACCATCATCACTCCCCCCTGTATCACCATCATCACTCCCTCCTGTATCACCATCACCATCATCACTCCCCCCTGTATCACCATCATCATCATCACTTCCCCCTGTATCACCATCATCATCATCACTCCCCCCTGTATCACCATCATCACTCCCCCCTGTATCACCATCATCACTCCCTCCTGTATCACCATCACCATCATCACTCCCCCCTGTATCACCATCACCATCATCACTCCCCCCTGTATCACCATCATCATCATCACTCCCTCCTGTATCACCATCATCATCATCACTTCCCCCTGTATCACCATCATCATCATCACTCCCCCCTGTATCACCATCATCACTCCCCCCTGTATCACCATCATCACTCCCTCCTGTATCACCATCACCATCATCACTCCCCCCTGTATCACCATCATCATCATCACTCCCCCTGTATCAACATCATCATCATCACTCCCCCTGTATCAACATCATCATCATCACTCCCCCTGTATCACCATCATTATCGTCATGGTGTTCTTGTGCATCATCATCATCACTCCCCCCTGTATCACCATCATCATCATCACTCCCTTCTGTATCACCATCATCATCATCACTCCCTTCTGTATCATCATCATCATTACTCCCCCCTGTATCACCATCATTATCGTCATGGTGTCCTTGTGCATCATCATCATCACTCCCTCCTGTATCACCATCATCATCATCACTCCCCCCTGTATCACCATCATCATCATCACTCCCTCCTGTATCACCATCATCATCATCACTCCCTCCTGTATCACCATCATCATCATCACTCCCCCCTGTATCACCATCATCATCATCACTCCCTCCTGTATCACCATCATCATCATCACTCCCCCTGTATCACCATCATCATCATCACTCCCCTTGTGCATGGTGTCCTTGTGCATCATCATCATCACTCCCCTCTGTATCACCATCATCATCATCACTCGCCCCTGTATCACCATCATCATCATCACTCCCCCTGTATCAACATCATCATCATCACTCCCCTCTGTATCACCATCATCATCATCACTCCCCCCTGTATCACCATCATCATCATCACTCGCCCTGTATCACCATCATCATCATCACTCGCCCCTGTATCACCATCATCATCATCACTCCCTCCTGTATCACCATCATCATCATCACTCCCCCTGTATCACCATCATCATCATCACTCGCCCTGTATCACCATCATCATCATCACTCGCCCCTGTATCACCATCATCATCATCACTCGCCCTGTATCACCATCATCATCATCACTCCCCCCTGTATCACCATCATCATCATCACTCGCCCCTGTATCACCATCATCATCATCACTCCCCCCTGTATCACCATCATCATCATCACTCCCTCCTGTATCACCATCATCATCATCACTCCCCCTGTATCACCATCATCACTCCCCCCTGTATCAACATCATCACTCCCCCCTGTATCACCATCATCACTCCCCCCTGTATTACCATCATCATCATCATGGTGTCCCTCTGCATCATCATCATCACTCCCCCCTGTATCATCATCATCATCACTCCCTCCTGTATCACCATCACCATCATCACTCCCCCCTGTATCACCATCATCATCATCACTCCCCCCCTGCATCAACATCACTCCCCTCTGTATCATCACTGTGTCCTGCAGACTCCTCACCTGTAAAACGACTCTCTGTGTTTGTTGCACCATGGCAGACACCAGTCCGCAGAGGTGGACATTGTACTCTGCATGCCATGTCCAACAGAACAGGGAAGTGCCGAGCGCAGCGGCTGCAGTGGAACAGGCCGCTGACGATGAAGAAGAGCACCAGCCAGTCCACGGTGAAGATGCCCATGTTAAGCAGGTGCAGAATCCTGAGGCGGCCGTTCTGCATCAGCTCCTTCAGAACCTGAAGAACATGTCCAAACAGTCAGTTTCCAGTTTCAGTGTCATGTCTCTGCTTCCAGGTCATTTCTGCAAACTGCACTTCATCATGTTTCTGACCTTTTAACCAACCATGACCCTTCAAGGTCTGTCCGCTCTTCTGCTGGTGACAGAATCTCCTGCGTTCCCACATCAAACACAGAAACACGGCAGGAGAGTTTTTAGTTCTTCACTTGTACAAACCTGGAATTCACTGAGCCTTTTTCAGTCTGTCACAGTCCTTCACTCACATCTCTTTGTAACAATCTGAAAATATTCCTTTTCAAGCTATTTCTGCATAATTAAGGCACTTCATTCCCTGTCTGTATTGTATTCTACTGATCCACTTGTTTCTTCCATGCATGTGCATGTCCGTGTGTGTTCTTGTGTGCTTTGACTCTCACTGACATGTTTCTGTAAAACGCTTTGAGAGATTTGAAAGAGCTATATAAATGTACTATTAGTAGTTTTGACCTTGTGTCTGTGTGTGTGTGTGTGTGTGTGTGTGTGTGTGTGTGTGTGTGTTGTTTGTTTGTTTTAAGCTACTTGCTTTTGACATGGGCCTTTGCAAAAATTATGCTCAGCTGAAATTTACATTTCATGAAAAACGCTGCAGACCTGCCACGTCAAGTTATACAATACAGGAGTATTTCTTTCTGCATTACAACATTGCACCTCCAATGTTCAATTATTGATCTGTGGGTGGATTTTTGTGTGGATGACCATTTTTACACGGTCATTATAATAGGCAGCCGTACTGTTTTCCGGGTGTGCATGCTGGGTATGTTTGCACTTCCATAACTCAACAAACACTGACAAGGATTATGGGATCTGTTTAACTTTAAGGGAGTCTACAGACAAATTGCTGCAAAAATTTCAAAGGGACAAATTTAATAAAGGGGAGTGAAGCGTTGGGAGGCTAGGGGTAGAGATAGGAAGCAGATAGGTTTATTGACCATCATAACACTGATGCTATTTAAATGACGCCTTTAAATGAGTAAGTAGTCACTCTCATGTAGAACCCTAAAATCTTCCAACATCAGAGTTTCAGGACACACAGGAAATAAAAAAAAAAAAAAATATATATATATATATATATATATAAAAGGAAGAAAAAAAGTAGAAAAAGAAAAAAGTAATGTTTATAAAATTTGAACTTTTTTACAATGCAGGGTTCCCAGGACTCATGGGAAGCCCTAACGTTTTCATCATGGAAATGTACCCACCAAATACAGAGAACAGCTGTCGAAATGGCAGGATAAAATGCCCACCTCATCAAACCCATACCCCACCCCTGTAGGTTGGAGTGAACAAAGAAGTTGGAACCCACAAATGCAGAAGAAGAAAAAAATCATGCTAATATAACAATAACGGATAGTGATATAGTTCATAATCCAGAAAACTGCTGTGAGTGCTTTATAAAACACTTAATACTCAAAGCAACACATTCTTCTTCTTCTTCTCCACCTGTAACCGCGAAGATTCACTGGGGCGTGCACAGAAGAACTGTCCACCGGATTCCTCCAGGTCTCTCAGTTGTGACACACAACATATTTTACTTCTTCTTTTTTCATGGGCAGCAACTCCCACATTCACTCTTATGTACACCAGTGGGTTTTAACGTGTATGGCTTTTTTTTTTTACCCCACCATGCAAGCAGCCACACTCTTGTTTTCGGGTGTGTGTAAGCTGGGTATGTTCTTGTTTCCATAACCCACCAAACGCCGACATCGATTACAAGATCTTTAACATGTGTATTTGATCTTCTGCTTGCATATACACTTTAAGGGGGTTCAGGCACAAGCAGGTCTGCACAAAATGTTGACCTGGGAGATCAGAAAAAAAACAACACCCCTACCCTTTACCCACCTAGCGCATTACTGAGTTTTGAACTTGGGACCATGAGGTTTAAAGTCCAATGCTCTAACCATTCGTCTACTGCACCGGTCTTACATTTTACAAAAAATATAAAAAAAGAGTGGAGAGGCGGAAGGAAGGATGAAGGCCAGGAGAAACTAACCTTTAACCAGGTCCCAGAGCTGTGGAAGCTGACCTGATTCCCAAAGTCCACCTTCAGCACCACCAGACTGGTAGTCAGCGGTGCGATCAACTCGGGGTGATTGGGCAGCTTCTTCATAGTGACCAGATCGATGCTCAGTTCCTTCACCTCCCTCATTATCTTCAACAGCCCTTTTGACCACAACTGGGAACTGTCGTCTTTGTGCTGAGACAGATCTGAAAAAAAGAAAGCCCCCCAAAATACATATATAATTATTTGGGTTTTTTTCCATCGCAACTACTTTTTTTAAAAAGCCTGCTGTGGCAAAGTGGTTAGCGTCACAGATTAACAACTGGGTGGACAAGGGTTTGATCCCCATCAGGTGTAATCTGAAAATACTGGTACCCGATGTATCACTGAATCCTGAAAATATTACTTCTTAACAATTTGGAGACTGTTATATTTGGATATGTGTTAAAGTACTTTGTAATGGTCTTGTGAAATACCTTGTATTATGAGAAGAACACCTTCATGGCAAGTGGGAAAAAAAACGGAAAAAAAAAAAAAAAATAAAAATAATGACAGGCCAGTATATAAAAATCAGGGACAGTCTTAAATTTGAATTTAAAATAGGATTTTCTGGAACACACAGTTTTCTTTTTTGATTCAAAGTGCTGAGGACAGCCATTGAATCATCACTGCCACTGGGACTGATGGAGAATTCGCACTTGAAGAGAGTGCACAAAGTTTTTCATTTTCTGTCCTTATACTTTTAGAAATGTTCACTGAAAACCTTCCTCAAGATCTGGTGGCAATGATTTTGTTGTAAGGGATGGTGGTTTTGTTTTCTTTCATAGCGAGGGTTTTCTCTCCACCTTCATCATCACTCTCACACACTCACTTGTACTAGCAGCCATGTTTTCAGTTGGACACGCTTTAGCCAGTTAACCCCTAGTTTGCCTATATGACGAGATAATTGTCAGCAAAACTGTGTATGTTTTGCTGCCACAATAACGAGATAACTTGTCAATGAAATATTCTGACTTTTCCCTGGTTTTCCTTGAGTTTGTTGCCAAAAACACTGGTAGCTATAGCTTGGGGAATCTGTCTAGATTTTACTGATAGCTAGAAACCCCATACGTCATGAGGCAGTCCTTTATTTGAATGATTTGGTTGGGTAACTGGTAGAGTTTTGCCTGGCTCGTCACTCACTCAACAAAATGTCGGACATCCTGCCAAACCTATACGACTGAGGTGCACTAAAACAACCAAAATTATTTTCTTCAGCTGATGCTCAGAAAGAATTGAAGCATCAACTCGAAGAAGAAGACAGTGATGAACTTTTATCGGATGATTCTACAGAAAATAAAGGAAGCAATGAAGAGACTGGCCAAGATATGACAGACAGTGAGTGAAGCTGGCTGTAGAGAGCAGACAACAGTGACGCAACTGAAAGATTAACAGTACACAGCGTGAGCGACATTCTTGGCACTGAGCCAACACAGGGTAAAAGGACTGAGGAGACAGGAAGTGTATTGGGTCAGAGAGGGGGATGAGGAGGGGCTTGGAGGCCAAGGGGGCGTGGCCTTACTGTGTTGAGGGGATCAATGTAGTGCCAACAAACAACATCCAGCATGCTATTGTCAACTTTACTGATGACAGTGGACTGAAAAAAGACCCACAGAAAATGGACTGCATTAATTTTCTCTCTCTTTCTTTTCCCCTCCTTTTAAAAATCTTTTTGTATCTTAAATTTATTTTTTAAGGTTTTTTTTTTTTTGAACAGATGATAATCTAAGTAAGAAAATTTGTTGAGCAAACCAGTTTGTATGCACAGCAGATACTCCAACAGCTACTGGCAGATCCAGGCAGGCGGAAATAAATACTCCAGGCTATCAGCATAAAAGATACAAAATGTGTTTGAAATAAAACATTCTGCGCACTGGACTTTACCAATTTTACAGAAAGAACCAGACAATCACATCTATGTTGTTATCACTTGGTCACAATAAAGTGTGTTTATGTCTATTTCTTTTTTTTAATTTTTTTATTGAGGTTGTTCTAGTATGAGTGTACAGGTATTATCCATTTGTCCAGAAAATATTATCTTACTGTGCAAATTACTTGACTAATGTTTGTAATTAAAAAGTTGAAAATGTGACAAAGAACAAAATACTGATTTCAACGCAATTCAATGTCATCGAAAATATGCAAAATTGGAAATAATGTGTTTTGTATTCTTTATTCATTCACCTTTCAGGAAATGTATACTTTTATGGGTCTCTCTCCAATAACAAAGCGCACAGAATCTTATTAACAATATATACCCGTTTTCTGTGAAAAAAGCTTGGCAAACATATTTCATTTCAATCTTATCTCCCTGGCAGCAACAGGGTTAAGGACTTTTGTACAAGCACAAACTGTTCGAATTACAATTCCCATCTGCCGTAAGGTTAATCCACCCATTGTGTTGGTCCCCCGCCACCCGTAACATATGATCCGTGCCTGTAACTGTAATGTATGTGTTGATTAGCTCCCCTGTTACGAGAGACTTAGCTCCCCTGTTGTGATAGCTTTGGGAGTCATTAGCGACAGCTAGGGAAGCCAGCAGAGAGTCAGCTAAGACCTAACGCACATAATATGGTCTCAGAAGTGAACTGGAACTGAGAAGCAGTGCCTGCTAAATCTGTTTCTTTATTTGATAAGAAAAAAAAAAAGAAAAAAAAGAGAAGAAATGGAATCATACATTCGCTCACCAGAGGAGCTGTTGTCAAGGTCATCATCAACAGACAATCCTAGCAGTGCATGGGACAAATGGAAGACAAGATTTGACATTATTTTGAAAGCTTGTGGAGTTTCTGCTAAACCTGATGTAGTGAAGATTGGACTCCTGTTAAACCACATTGGTGATGAGGGCACTGAAATCTTTCAGAACTTCGTGTTACATCCAGAACATGTTTCAGACAGTGGTGAAAGAATCCCAGCAGAAGATAAGGACAATTTCAACACTGTGCTGAGTAAATTTGATGAACATTTTCACCATCGCGATCCTCAGCTCATGCTACGAGAACTGTTCTGGTATGGCCTAGAACGCAAAACACAGCAAAGCTTTGATTCATGGGTGTTCACAGTGAAGGACAAAGCTGCTGTGTGCAAATTCCACAACCTCGAACAGATGGTTCAGGACAAGCTTATTTTTTCTTGTCATGTTGATGCAGCAAAACTTCAGCTTTACGATTCTGGCGCTAGCCTTACCCAACAGAAAACCATCGATGTTTAGTCTGTAAGAGAGATGAAAAAGAAAGAACTACATGACGCAAAAGAACGCCCAACATCATCCACTGATGCTGTTTCCAGAAGAAAGAAAATTATGTCATCTACGTCAACCAGTGTTCCGCATCAAAAGCTGTGCAAGTACTGCAATGGAAAACATGCCTTTGGGAAGAAGAACCGTCCAGCAGCCTATGCAAAGTGTTCTTACTGCAATAAAACTGGTCTCTACGCAGTTGTCTGCAACAAGAAGTTCAATGTCCAGGGGTGTGTTCAGAACGATGATGATTCTTCAGAGCCTGAAGAAACAAGTTTCATGGGAATGGTTGACACCAAGTGCACAAAGAAATCTGCAAGGGACTGGCAGATCAAACTGGGCACTGCTCAGGACAAACTAACCTGGTGTATTGACACAGTAGCTGAAGTTTCAGTGTTGCCAGTCCAGGTTTACAAAGGAACATATGGAACACTGATGCCACCGGATAGAAAGCTGTATGGCCCAGGAGAACAAGCATTGGAAGTGAAAGGATTTTTCAACATGACTTTGTCACGAGGAGACTTGAAGAGAAAGTCTACATTGTGAAAACATCAAAGCTGCTACTGGGTGCTCCAGCCATCCAAAGCCTGGGTCTCATAAAAACTCTCCCGGGATTGTACGTCTTGAAGCAAGAATAAGAAAAATAAATAAATAAATAAATAAAAAGTCTAGCCTATGCCCACACACCACTCTAAAGGGAGAGGGGAAGGTGCAGTGTGGAAATCCTGTGAGACATGGCCCAGTCTTCAGAGGTCACTTATCAGTGCTTGGGGAGGGGGAGGGGGGTGTGAGGGGGTGGGTGGGTGGGGGGGAGGGTTCGGGATTGAGATGGAGAAGGGGTGGTGTCCTTTTGATCTAGATTGCTAATTTGGTTAGGGACCACAATCAAATCCCAGTCTCAGATGTAGATGTTGATCATGGTGCGCATTATCGTTGATATGTGACGTTACATTTGGATGAAAAAAAGGATCATCATCTTTTGTTGTTGTTGTTTTTGTTGGCGCTGTTGTTGTGTTATTTGTTTATTTGTTGGTAAGAGTTTCTTTTCGGGGAAAAAAGAATAATCCATAACAAGCTTTTATTATTCTTGTTCTTTCTTTCTTTCTTTCTATCTTTCCAACTGATACTTTTTTTTCAAATTTACACACTTACTGTCTCTCTCTCTTTCTCTGTCTCTCTCTCAGGACAGATTTAATCTACCTCCCTTAGTCCTTTCTGCCAAGGTGAAAACGAAAAGTGAATGCTATTTTTTGTCTGTTTGTTATGTTTACAGGGATTTACAGACAAAATTTCTTCAAAACTGTTTAATTAAGCACGTTCTTGAATTCACTTATTCAGTGAAACAAAAACATAGGAATTGCTAAGCATTGATTTTTTTTTTTTCCCTATTTTCTGAGTGATCAAAATGAGAAACCATCTGCTTAGTCGTAATCAAGTAAAAGAAGATCATGTCCGTGCACAGTTTAATATTCAGTGATGCAAAAGGAGGATCATAATGCCCACTCCCACCTCCCAGTCCCCTGATTTTGATTTGTGGCCCTTAGCCCAATGAAACATTCTCTCTCTCTCTCAACTGTTGTCTGTCTGTCGTTCATGGAATGCGGCTGTACACTAGCCCCCCCCCCCCCCCCCCCCCATCCTAACCAATCACCGTGACAGATGGCGCTCTGACCAGTCGCAGTGCCGGTCTTCTCCATGTCAGTCAACGTTAGCACTTCACCAAGGATTTACAACGTATGGCTAATGGAAATTTAGAAGAGAGGCATCTGTTGGTGGGTCTCAGATGAAGTCATTTTCGCTGAAATTTAATCTCCCTGTTGTAATATCAGTTTTCAAAACTGTGGAACAGGATTTGTAAGTGTGTTGTCTTATGTAAACTTACTGTTCACTTCCATTTGTGTATGTGTTTTTGTTTTTTTTTAACTGATAAGTTATTCATGCTTTGAGTTTCATGTCTTGCTTTCTGACCTCGAGAAGATTGTTTACTTTTGGCACTTGCTATACACAGCGCTGTTTTCACTTTCTCACCATTTATGGACAGTAAGTTCTTTTATTCGCTTTTAAACAATAACATTTCACACCAGTCTAAAATAAAAACAAAATAAACAGTGCATGATCTAAATTCAGCACCTCAAAAAGTACTGACAGATAAAAATGTAAATAGATCAAGGTTGAGAGTTCCACACTTGGGGAACCTGAGCTCTGAAAGACCTATTTTCAGCACATCTGAGATCAGTCCTTGGAACTTTAAGCAGCTTTTCAGAACTGGATCTTAATGTTCTGTGTGGTTCATATGTTTCCAATACAGAGGAGAGATACAATGGAAGAGACTTGTCAAAATGTTTGAAGGCTAGTGTTGCTAACTTACAGTGAATGCGGGACTCAATTGGAAGCCAGTGTAGTTTGATTCAGCAGAGGTGTAACATGATCAGATTTCTTTTTGGCGAGAACCAGTCGTGCAGCATTGTTCTGAATTTTCTGAAATCTGTTGATGGAGGAAGATGGTAAACCTGTAAGTGACACGACCATCCGCCTTGTCTGTTGCAACACCATCCTTGATAGCAAAATGACTGGTCTCGAGTCCTTTGTTTCTAGTTGGGGATTTGACTGGATAACGCTGACAAGGTCAGCAGAAACTGGTCTAAATATAGACGGATGACTGGTATGTCGAATTTTTTTTCCTCAAACCATTGACAGGGAGTCTTTGTTTCGAAACAAAAATCGGCACGCAGATGCGCACGCCGTATGTTTAACTACAAATGGTGCTACCACGCAGATATGCGTGAGATGTGCTCAGCGCAACTTAGGCCTCCATGCATACATGCGTGGTACGTTGTTATAAAGTTAAGATACCTGGAGTCAAAGTTCATCAATGCATAATACTATCATGCTGAATTTGTGATTCTCTTTTAATCAATTAATAAGAAAAGAAAAGGAGATGTAATGTATGTGTTGATTAGCTCCCCTGTTACGAGACTTAGCTCCCCTGTTGTGATAGCTTCAGGAGTCGTTAGCGACAGCTAGGTAAGCCAGCAGAGTCAGCTAAGACCTAATGCACATAATAGTAACTGTCCCTGATTTTTACATGTTTCCATAACAAATATTGCTTTTATTCTTTACTGACACTTGCTTGTTGTTATATGTACATTCATAATTTATTAAAAAAAAGAAAAGAGAGAAAAAAAAATGGCTGTAGTTTTACAGAATGGAAGTCCTGTATGCTGCACCTACCACGGGATTTAGATCTCTCAAAGATCGTCATGTCCAAAGGAATAGTTGCGGACACGAACCAGGAAAACCACCGGTCCCTGTAGGTCAGGGGCAACCTGGCCTTGCTGTGACAGTCACAGGTGGGGGAGCACCTCCTCCGTGAACGCCACTCATCCCGCTTGTGCATCTCCCGTTCTTCATACGCCTGCCTCCAGGCTTTCTCCGTCACTGTTTTACCTGAGGTAGACAGATTCTCTTGAAAATGAAAAGTCTCAAGGAGAAGAACTAACTAACGAAGAAGGCAAGACAACAAGTTCATTCCACATGTACCCTGAGGGCACTGAAATAATGTACACTTGCATCTTTTACACACAAACAAAAACTGAGGAAAGAAACAAACAAACAAAACAAAGCTCCAAGTGTGAGAAAGTGAGACAAAGACTTTTCAGGTTCTCAAGGAGGTGTTACTGCATTCTGAAAAATCCATATCGATATATATGCTACACCACATCAAGGCAGATACCTGACCAGCTGTATAACCCCAAACGCTAGTCACGACTTGAGTGCATACACATATATACATATATATATATATATTTGTGTACCTATTGACAACTTCATGCTCCCAAACAACATTATCCTCAAACGGCTGAATCCGAAATGGCTGAGCGGTGCCTATGCAGTGGTCTTCCTGTTTGCAGCAGTTGCTGTTGTGGAAAGACTGCGTCTGTCCACTTTTTAACTTATTTGTTTTGCTATGGCATTGTGTCTGAGACGTGGGAATGTTGAAGAAATGCTTTAGGAAACTGAAATAAAGGTTTGGAGATCATTCATCCTTCACAGGTTTCTTCGACAGCTTGCATAGACGATATGAAGCATGGTCTTAAGTGACAAAATATATATCTCGTGCTTGCAGAAACACCTGAAGGCAAAGCAATGAAAATTATAAAACTTGAACAGTCTAGTTTCATTCCATTACGTTTATTCCAGGAGAGTAAAAACAGTGTTCTTAAATACGCCACTACCGGGCCTGTGTTGTCTGACCGAGGCAGAATTGATGTCGAGTCCGTCTGTGAACGACATGAAACATGTGAAGCTGACAATGTGCAAGCGCACGCGCACGCACACACGTGAACGTACACACACACGTACACACGCAACAAAATAAATCGCGTGTGCCAAGTTATAAATTGCGTGCATACACACACACACACAGAGAAGAAAATTGTAGATCTGTAAATCAATGACAAAATCAAAGCACAATTTGATTCAAAAGATAAACTTTGTGTTTGAGGGCTCCGAAAAGTATGTATCTTGAAAGTCATGATAGTGCTTCAGTTGTGTATATGTGTAAAATATGTGGCAGAGAAAGAGACCAATAATTGCCATGTGCATAATTTATCATATGTTATTAATGAAGTATCCATATTATCATGAATACAATAAAATGATATAACATGATTGTTAATCAGTCCTGAAATGGCATATAATTGTCAAGTGGACTAAATGAAATTAAAGGTGGTGGTATCTGAAATTATTACTGCTAGTACTAAGGGTCTCTTTGGTTAAAACTGATGTCAGGATGATGCTCAGTTTTAGGTATTTTAGGAATTTTACAAATTTTCATTTAATTTCATATTGCTTTGAGTACTGCTAACCTCGCAAGACCACATGAGGGCTTTTATGCCTTCCTTTAAGTTCCTTGCCTTACCAAATAATTCAAAATCTTCACCCGATGTCAATGAATAGATAATATGAAAAGAAATAGAGTAAATTCTGAATATTTACACCATATTTATCTCACAGATTTTCCCATTGATTATCATTTTCTTTTTCAATTTGCTGATCATCTGCTGATCCACCATTTCACCCCCATATCCTCTTTTTTTCCCCCCACTTGTGGGCAGGAATGAGAATTATCAGCAACTTTAACAACAACAACAAAAGTGAATGCTTCACACATGACTTTAACAATTTATTCAGAGCCCCTACAGCCAGCTGGTAACTTTAATTTTTATCAATATTTCAGTGATTTTGGCCTACTTTGGATTGAACATTTTTCCAATCCCTAAACATTTATATTGATCTGCTCTTTTGCAACTAATCTGTGCAACCTTTTAGGTGCAGGGTGAATAGTACACACTACTACCTGTTTTATTTATTCTCTGTCCACAAAGGCTACAGGAAGGGCAAAATTTTCTCCCTATCTCCCCCCCCCCCCCAATTCATATGACATTCTGAGTGAGGACAGGCTGAGAATAAGAATAGACCAATGTGTGAGCCATTTACAAATTTAAAAAATGTTTTTGTTATTGCTCCTCCATAAGTACAGAGAGCCTGTGATATTGTCATGAACACACATATATGTTGATTAACAAAGTTATTAACTAATCCATACCCAATGTCAAAGTAAATCATGCTAAAAAATTTGAGAAATATCCAAGATAAGATTTAGGGAGCTTAATCAATGTCTACTCTAATGAATTTTCAAAACTAAGTAAACATTTAATTTTAAACAATATATCCATGAAAATACTGCAGACAGGCTTATTTGCTTATGATGTTAATGCTTGACTGATCTTGGCTGTTTTACAGTGGATGCAGTGCAGTGTGTCCTAAAACAGCTTTAAGCATTTCACACACACACACACACACGCACACGCACACGCACACACACCTACCTCATCCTGTCATCCCTCTTTTGCCTCAGCCTCTCTCTCTCTCACTCCACACACACACACACACACACACACACACACAGAGCTGTGCATATTTTTGATAATCATTATTATCACTTTTATGTCAAAGGAGAGAGGAGGGGGTGGTAAATTAAGACTTTTACATCCCCCAAGATAGAGGTACAGTTTGTGGAAAAACCAAAGCAAAACTGTCCATTTTGACAGGGATTCAGTCAGTCAGTCTTTAGAACTCCCTGGTGAAATGGGCTTTAGTTTGAAGATAATGTTGAGCAAATATATTACCATTTTAACCCCCTCCTCACTTCTCTCTTTCAACACCAATCCCTGACTGTTAACTGTATTGTAGCATTAATGACAAAAGTTAGAACAATTATTGTTCCAAAGATTCCTTTTAAATACTACTCAGCTACACCAAGTGTGTCTGTCTGCTTTTATGAGACAGACACACACACAGAGACAGAGAGAGAGAGAGAGTGTAAGTTTGGTTGTTTTTGGTTTTTTTTTATATTTGCTATGTGTATTTTTATATCCAAAGTTTTCTTGTATGTCTTCATGTGCTGTTGTCTGTCATTAATAGTGTTAAGCACTATTGTATTTATGTATTGTTTCATGGGAATTGCTTTGGTCACACTGGGTAGTTTGCACCTTATAAATGCTATTATTGGGTAGCGGCAGCCCCCATGGCCGATGGCGGGAAACCTATGAACGCCTAAAAAATTGACTAATTTTGAAGTGCATTTTCTCAAATTTGATTTCATTTTGTGAAAAACTATCCAGCTGAAATAATTATTTATCATCCATATTTTTAATTTGTATTGTGTTTGCTTTATGCAATGTGTGAATGAGTTCGCAGACAGAAGAAAAAGAAGTGTACTGTAACGCGAAATAGCGATCCTTGTTCAATGGCGGCCGGCGTCTTTCTGAGCGCGACACAGTTAGTTTCAACCACATAGTGGCAAAAATCGCATCCGTTGTTTTCCATTCACTGGTTTCTGTTTGAAAAACTGGGAGCCGTGAAAGGTGAAAATTCAAGGAGAACTTTCGTGTGCTTTTTTTCCAAGCCCGAAGTAGGGTAGTTAGATCTGAGCACAAAGTTACGGGAATTTTTTGGCTATCTTTCAACGCCTCGCGCAGTTCGAAAATGAAATCCGAGCCTGCGTGATACTGCATGAGCGGTAAAGAGCATTTTTTGCTGATTTCAATGGTATCTGAAACTAAGATTTTTGAACCATGAGCAATTTGCTCAAGCGATTCAAAAGCAGGTACCCCTCTTCGTCACCGGTAAGTTTTATATTATTTTTAAAAACGAATGTCTTTAGCACTTTCATGCACAATATTGAGCTGAAATTTTTCGAATCAGGATTTTGATCGATGTCAGTAACTGAGCAGCTTGGATCTATTTCATCAGTGTTTTCGTAACGTGACACCGGGTTTCAATCGGAACACAATTTATTTTTTTCTGAGTAAAACACACAAAAACTGTTGATACAGAATGAAAAATGGACATGTTAAAACGGAGCCCATGAATTCCAATTACTAATATTTGATTGAATTTTGCTTTAGTAAGCAAAATATTACCTAGGTCTAAAAGCGGGAGTGCTCGGGACAGCATTAGCGTCGTCTGCTACAGACTCGGTGAGTGTTAAATAAGTAAGTAAAAAAATGTAATGTGGTTTCTTTTTCCATAAGATGAGCATTTCATTCAACATTACACAAAAGTCTGATATTATAGTTGCATTTTGCTTCGATAGCTGTGAAACTTTATATTAATATATACAGACAGATAGATACTATGCTCTCACATTCCAAAAAGAACAAGAACACCAATTCATACTAACCATCTGCTCCCCACCCCCTCAAACTTCACTTTAATAATTTGCTGAGAGTTGTATAGTCATTCCCCTCACTTGTCTCAGAGTATCTCCCACCAATGGTAAGGAGAGGGGAGGGGGTTGTCAATGTCTCTCTCTCTCTCTCACACACACACACCTACTCCACTGACAGGAAAGAAATGGGGAAGGGGGATGACTGGAGGGAGGAGGTGGTGGGTTATATCACTGTCAGCAGTCAGGTATTCTCAGCCCGAGCAAGTGGTCAGTGATTTGGCTCAGTGCCAAGTTTGCCACAACCATTGACAACCCCCTCCCCTCTCCTTACCACTGGTGGGAGATTCTCAGAGACAAGGGAGGGGAATAGCTATACAACTCTCAGCTAATTATGAAAGTGAAGTTTGCAGAGAGAGGGGGAGGAGGGGCGTGGAGGAGGGGGGGAGGGGTTAGTATGAATTGGTGTTCTTGTTCTTTCTGGAATGTGAGAGCATAGTATCTATCTGTCTGTATATATTAATATAAAGTTTCACAGCTATAGAAGCAAAATGCAACAAGAGTTTTGTGTGATGTTGAATGAAAAAGAAACCACATTACAATTTTTTACTCACTTATTTAACACTCACCGAATTCGTAGCAGACGACACTAATGCTGTCCAGAGCACTTCCACTTTTAGACCCGGGTAATATTTTGCTTACTAAAGCAAAAATCAATCAAATATTAGTAATGGGAATTCATGGTCTCCGTTTTAACATGTCCATTTTTCATTCTGTATCAATAGTTTTTGCGTGTTTTACTCAGAAAAAAATAAACTGTATTCCGATTGAAACACAGTGTCACACTACGAAAACACTGATGAAATAGATCCAAGCTGCACAGTTACTGACATCGATAAAAATCCCTATTCAAAGAATTTCAGCTCAATATTGTGCATGAAAGTGCTAAAGACATTCGTTTTCAAAAATAATATAAAACTTACCGATGAAACTTAAGATTTTCTGGGGAAACAATGCCATTTTTGTGTTTGATGAAGTGCCGCTCTCCTGTGTCGAATGTTGATTGGGCCAACGCAACTGACGAAGTGGGGTACCTGCTTTTGAACCGCTTGAGCAAATTGCTCATGGATCAAAAATCTTAGTTTTGGATACCATTGAAATCAGCAGAAAATGCTCTTTACCGCTCATACAGCATCATGTAGGGTCAGATTTCATTTTCGAACTGTGCGAGGCGTTGAAAGATAGCCGAAAATTTCCCCAGACTTTGCGCTCAGATCTAACTACCCTACTTCGCCCAAGGCTTGGAAAAAAACGTTACGGAAGTTCTCCTTGAACTTTCGCCTTTCACAGCTCCCAATTTTTCAAACAGTAACCAGTGAAAGGAAAGCAACGGATGCGGTTTTTTCCACTGTGTGGTTGAAACTACGTTGTCACGCTCAGAAAGACGCCGGCCGCCATTGAACAAGGATCGCTGTTTCGCGTAACAATACCCTTCTTTTTCTTCTATCCGCGAACTCATTCACGCATTGCATAAAGCAAACACAATAAAAATTTTAAATATAAACGATAAATAATTATTTCAGTTGGATAGTTTTTCACAAAATGAAATCAAATTTGAGAAAATGCACTTCAAAATTAGTCAATTTTTTAGGCGTTCATAGGTTTCCCGGAATCGGCCATGGGGGCTGCCGCTACCTACAAACATCCTCAAAATAAGAGTGGTTGGTTTGTGAATGGCCTACCCTGTTTTGGTCGACTTTTGACGACATCGGCGGCCTCCCTAGCGGGTGCCAAAATGCAACTTCAATGGCCAAAGTGTTAATGGAAAAAAACAACAAAAAAAACAACTTGTTGAATGTGCATTTTAAATCAAAAGTCATGGTAGTGTGTGTGTCTGTCAGAGAGAACTCAGAAAGAGAATGGTGATGTGCATTTGTGCATGTGTGTCTGTCCATTAAAAAAAAAAAGAGAGAAGAATTCAATGTTTAATTTTACAGATCATATGCAACCGGTCTAAATGTTTTTTCTGCAAATCGCATTATTGCTGTACCCCATTTTAAAGGCTATGCTTAGCTTAATAAAAATCATTTTATTTCATCAAAATAGCTTGATAAAGGAAGAAACTACGCCTATTGCTTTTTTGACAAATTCTGCCATGTGAGAATTTACAAAAAAACAACAACAAAAAAACAACAACAACTGGATTTCAGAGCTCAATATCAATAAAACAATCAGGTAATATAGCTGGAAAAAAATCAGGCATCTTATCTGTATGCAAAATATCACTTTCTTTAATCTTGAGCTGTCTCTGTTGTTTTGTGTACATGCAGTGATGCTGTAAAATTGGAGTGCAGCCCAAAATGACGCATGAAAAGACTCAATTTCAATGAACTTCACTTGGATGTAACTTTGATTATAACAACACAGATCTATAGAAACATAATTTTTGTTGTAGGATGTTTGTTATGACTTACAGTTTTAATCTAAACTGTTTCAATGTTGTTTTAAAAGAACTTTAAAAAAAATTTTTTCTATCAAGGTTGCAAGTACCTAGTCAGTAAGTGCGGCAGTCTGTGGAATGTGGACTGCACTGAGTTGCCTTACACAAGATTATGCACAAAATAAAAACAATTCTTCAGTATTGTTCCTACTGTTAGTAGAAACTAATATTCGACTGTTATAGTATGTAAATCATATTTAATACAAACAGTTAAAATATTCTTCCAGCTTCAGCAGGTCTGACCAGTGAAGGCAAACAGCAAGTTCTTCCACCAAGGGCCGTGGCAATCCTGAAACAAACAAAATCTGAACATTCTTAGATTAGAACATTTTAAAGTTACATTTCTACACGGCATATTGTGTCATTACATGATCTATTTTTAAATATTTTCATGGTTTTGTGACAAATGCATGTTCATATGTCAGTGTGTATGTGTGTGCATGCATGTGCCTGCATGGGCATACATATCTGCATTGTGTGCATGTAAACTTGCAATTTTCTCAGAATGCATTTTGGTAATAAACACTATCATAGAACATGTGTAAAACAACAACAAACTATCATAGAACCTGTATAAAAGTAAAAAAACACCAACAAACAAATAAAAACACTAATATTTACAGTCTGTGTCCCTAACAGTTGTACACAAAGAAACAACTTTAAAAAAAAAGAAGAAAAAAGTGGAAAGATGTTTGTTCCTTACCACAAAGAAGATCAACAGAAATAGGGATGTTTTTCTTCACAGCTGCACTGGAAATGTTCCAGAGGCTTTCTACGCCACGGGAACCTGACATCCTTTGTGCCATCAGGATAAGTCGCTGCACAGCAAAAACCAAAAACCAATATTTCCCCCCCAGTTTCTTTATTTATCATACTCAAGGGTAAACGGGGATGTAAAAATACTGAAATACACACACAGCTGGAACATCATAATACACACACACACGCCAACAATGTGTACATGCCTGTACATGATGGATGAATTTCTGTTCAACTGATATTGATATCATTATCAAAATTCATATCTTATTAATAAGATTTTGATTTCTCATCTTTTTAAGCCCACTTGATTAGAAAGGTGGAATGCATGCTATATCAAAGTATATGTAATTTCATAATTCCTTTATTCAAAAAGGTGAAATATCTTCCATTGAAAGTCCCTGGAAGGATCCCGCTCATGAAACTTTTAAACAGAATCAAGATTGTAGAGGCCAGTCAAGCCATTGTTGCAATGGACTTCAAAAAGCACATGTTAACAACAACAACAACAACAAAAACAAAAAAAAAATTGCTAGAGGGTGTTAAAAAAACAACTGGCTGGGAACTTCTGACGGCTGCCTTAAATGCTGTGGTGATCCCTGCACTGATGACTTGTTCTTCCTCTTAGTTTCAAACTGCTGTTTTTTCAAATTTTTTTTTCAAAGGTTGAGTTCTTAAATTGGTCTTTAAAAAAAATATTATTTTTGTTATTTTTTATTTTTTTCTAATGGGATTGCAAAACTTTTGCTGTTGTTGACTGTTCTTCATTCTACTATGTTGTCTGTGTCATGGTCCTTATTTTGTTGGTCCGAATATTCTGCTGGCCCTACTGGCAGGTGTAAGGAAATTATCTGGTGGTAGAGCCAACTGTTTACAATCCTGGACAGGGTTCAGCTGATGATCTTGCGCCATTCCTCTGGGGGATAGTCTAGCTGCTCCATAGACATATATACAGTAGACTGAGGGGCCATGTTGAAACACGAGCACACAAGCAAGCACATCGCTTTGCATGTTGTCTGTGCTGGGCATGTGTACAGTGATATACCACCTCTCCCTCCCTCACTCTGCCTGCAAATCTGTTTATCAGTCTGTCTTTGTCCGCTGCCTTATGATCACACCAGCATATTGTGTGTCTGTGTGTGTCTGTGTGTGTGTGGTTCTCCCAGAGAGAGAGAGAATGACAAAAACACAAACTAATTTTGCATTCACTCACATTTCAGAGACAGATTTTTTCCCCCCCGGACACAAATTGTTTACATTTATGTGTTTATATTGTTCATTTATTAACCTATTGTTCAAATAAGTCAATTAGTCATACACCAATTTGCAAGTATAGAGGATTTGGGGTTTTGACCAGGTAAGCTCAAACATGATTCCTTTTTTCTTCTTTTTTTGTCCCTTGCTTTGAAGGTTATATTTCTCAAATGAGAATCATCATCATCATTACCAAAATTTTGCACAGTTGATATAGTATATACATACCACTGTAGAAGAAATATAGCATTATCACATCAAACTATAGGAGGGTATTACAGCAGCAATTGATTTGCAAAGGTATTTCTATTTGATAACATATAAAGAAGATAAAAAAATAGATACAATCATATAGATACAATCATATAAACAACAACAAACAACACCTCAAAACCAAAACAGAACCAAAAACCACAGCAACATGAAAAACAACAAAAACAACAAAAACAAAAAACAACAAAAACCCACACACAGACAGATTTGATGAACAATGGAACAGCTTTTAGAAAGAAATAGATATTTAACTGCAGGAAAATGAAAGGCTGAAGAGAATGGAACTGAGCTACTACAACGTGATGATCTTACAATACAAATACTACTTTTTTTTATGTAAGTCAGTATCAGGGTTGTTTTTACACAAGCTGACTGCCTCATCCATTGAAATTCTGTGAGAAGACAACGAGAAAGGATGTAAGTTCTAGACGTTACAACAGTAATCTGTCTCGATAAAGCTGTCTGTCTGCCTATCTCTTTGTCTCTCTCTCTGGACACGAGCACACGTGCGCATGTGTATGTATATGTCAGTGTGTGTGAGTGTGTGTGTGTGTGTGTGTGTGTGAGTGTGTGTGTGTGTGTGTGTGTGTGTGTGTGCCTGTGCGTGTGTGTGGTGTGTGTGTATGTGTTCCAGGTCTGTCTGTCTGTGTGTATATATAAGCGTGTGTGTGTGTTTGTGTTTGTGTGTGTGTGTGTGTGTGTGTGTGTGTGTATGTGTGCGTGAACACATGTTTCATCACGTTTCATGCCATGAATTTGACTCACACTGCCGATCACCTGTCAATGAAAGTGAAGTGAAGAAAATCAGATGCATGAAAATGGAAAAAGCACAATTTTGTGACCGAACATTTCTAGGAAATATAATGTCTTATTCAGTGTAAAATGAAGGTTAGTTGTAAAATCATAAAACTAAAGTGTATATCTTGAATTATAGGCCCTGATATCAATAAACAAATAAATCAGACAGACAGACTGGAAGATAGAAAGACAGACAGACAGACACATGCATACATAGACAGTAAATCAAAAGCTGTGATATGTATGCACACAAAAAGGAGTAGCTTGAGAGAGACAACTGACAACACTGAGAGAGCTGAATAATAGGCTATGCATATTACGAAGAAAGCTTGCGTTTTAAGTAAAAGCTGAGTGTTGAACAATAAAATATACTCTTTTATGAAAAGTCATTCTATTTGTCATTTGCAATAGTAAGCAAAACTCGTTTGTACAGCCGAAAACACAACAGCACACTGTGCTGATGCGTACAGAACACGTGTTGTTTCTTTGCCAGGCACAGCAGTCCAAGATCGCTGAAAGGCAACTTCCTTTCCGCCAGATTTTTCCTTATCAGCCGTGCTTCCGCACTCCATCCAGATGTATACATGCATCTCAGTGAGCTGCTCTTGTAACATATCAATCACACGGCATGGGTCCTTTGGCCTGCAGTTCTTGGTGACGAATCGAGCAGAAAGTAAATGCCTCTCCATGTTATATTTATATCATGCATGTGTAGCCTAGTCTCATTCTGTTGCTGACCGTGGGATGAAAACGTGTACTCCTACACCTTACAGTAATAACTAATATGTACAAACTAACGAGTGACGGCCAACTACAGACGTTCATTTTTCAGACACATGCGAAAAACGCCACATGCTAACGCAACATGGAGTCTCACGGTCACAATGCACCTGTGGTCTAACATAACCCAGTCTGTCCTGGGGCTGTGTAAGAGTTGTTTTAGAATATCGAAACTTTAACATTGTTTAAAAAAAATAGGGTAATGTTCAACTTTAGAATACTAAACTCAGGGGGGCTGTTTAGACGAAAAACAAAGGGTGTCTTAGGCTCACCTCGATGCGCTAAGTTGAATGGAACCCTCAGCTAAGCTGTACGACCACTACTTGCCCATGAAACTGCGACAATTTTATACACAGTAAGCTCAGCCGATCACAGCCAGAGCAACCACCTGCAAGCCATTTTGCCTGCTGATCACGCGGGTGGTCGCGTCATCAATCTCTGTGTGGGTAGTCTTCAGCTTACTGTGTATAAAATTGTCGCAGTTTCATGGGAAAGTAGTGGTCGTACAGCTTAGCTGAGGGTTCCATTCAACTTAGCGCATCGAGGTGAGCCTAAGACACCCTTTGTTTTTCGTCTAAACAGCCCCCCTGAGTTTAGTATTCTAAAGTTGAACATTACCAAAAAATAGACCTACCTGCAAGCTTTCCCGAGAAGAGGGCTTGAAGGGAGCATCAAACGTCGTACAAGTCAGGTACAGGACACCAACTGACACGCACCAAACTTTTGTTTGAAAACAAGAAAACGGAAACGGAAACGGGCTGTCATGACTTGGAGCGACTCACGGAACTTACGTCATTCGAGTTTCTTTTGGTAGTTATCTTACTTGTCTGTTGTTAGGGTTAGGGGTTAGGAGTTCCTTCCCTTGTTGTTGTCTTGAGTAACGTTTTTGTTTCTTCGTCGAGTCTTTTCTGAGATATATTAAATCTCACAAACTTATCATGTCTGTGTCTGCAAATTATTGTCTTCCTAAAACTGCATAACCATCACATACACACACTTCCTTCCTACCTTCTATTTAGTGACCACAAACATTTCTTGATTATTCTGTCTCAAATGAGGGGATCTGCAGTTTCAGTTTCAGTAGCTCAAGGAGGCCTCACTGCGTTCGGACAAAACCATATACGCTACACCACATCTGCCTAGCAGATGCCTGACCAGCAGCGTAACCCAACGCGCTTAGTCAGGCCTTGAGAAAAAAAACACCGGGGGAATAAATAATAGATAAGCTTACATAAATAAATAAATAATAATTATAATATAGAAAAGGGTAGTAGTAATAATAATAATAATATAATAAAATGATAATAATAAAAAATAAATAAATAAGACAACAATGGTGATAAATAAGCGAATAAATGTAAAACATGAAGACACACATTCACACATACACCCACACATGCATAACAGAAATGCACCAAACATGCAGTTTCACAGATATGAAAGCACAGTCAAATACATATAAACGTACATGAGCTCCAACACACACACACACACACACACACACACACATTACCTTGCACCTCCTCTACCCCCCTCCTCCACACACTCATTTCTAGTCTACGTATCGCAGCTTCCACGGCACACACACACACACACACACACACAAACACACACTCACAGAGACGAACACTTGTACAAGCACACACACATACGCCCATATCTCCCACCCCCAACCCCACACACATATTTACAAGCACACACACATACGCCCATATCTCCCACCCCCAACCCTACACACATATATACAAATATATATATATATATATATACATTCCAATATCCTGTTGCTCCCACAGTGTAGGCATGCATACACTCACATACCTCATCCTCTACCCCACCTCCCTCCGCACTCCCACCTCCCCTCACACACACACACACACACACACACACGCGCGCGCGCGCGCGCGTACACAGATCTCTCCTGACACTTGTGTACACTTACACTCTCGCGCATTCACAAACGCACTCAAAAGCACAGACCCACACATACACACAAACACACACATACACACACGCACAGACGCTGCCACTGACTGGCCGCAAGAGGGATGGGAAAAGATCTCTGATGCCAAGAACGTGGCGTCTAGTGTGTTGCTCAGTCTATTGTATTTGGAAAGGCCCACAGAGACTCTGTTCCGTTTTGAAGCAATTTGCGCAATGTTGGTTTGGAAATGATGCCGATATTTGTTTGATTTGCAAAGCACCGTGCTCTACCTTTCATGTTAGACTTGCGGCCGCTCCCTCTCTCTGCTTTTATTTCTTTGAGGCGATCGATGGTGTGATGGCCTTGTACCTGTTCTTTTTGGTATTCTTTGACTTTTCTGAGGATTTCCGATTTTCCTAGATGTAGGCCGCTCGTTGGTGTTGCGTTACCAGCAAGTCTGTCAGCTCGCTCATTTCCATTAACACCTGCATGTCCCGGGCAGTATGACCATGTGAGTTTTTTAATCTGAAAGTTGCGCGTTGCCTTATGCCACTCTGGGCTTCCCATTCCGTTTTCAATTTTCTGTATGAGGTTCATTGAGTCGGTTAGAATCATGGCATGTTGGTTTCCGGGCGTATGGATGGACGATAGCCACTGGAGGGCATGTGTCGCAGCTTCAACTTCCATCGTTAGGCTGGAGGTTGTGACTTTGTAGGCAGCATTCTCTTCCCAAATTGTTTTTCCATTTTGTTTCGCAGTGAATCCCCAACCAGACTGGTCTTTGGTGATTGAGCCATCTGTGTATATGATGATGTCCTCTTCTTTACTGTTTTCTTCTATGAGTAGCTTCACTTCCGCATCAGTTTTGCCCTCTGGCCATTCCCGACAATGTCTTCCTAGAGTAGGTGAAATGACTGTGTTGAATAGATGGTTGAGGTTTTCGGGGTTTTTCTCCCATTTTTTTGTTTCTTTCGGGTCTTGTAGTCGGCATACTAGCTGGATTGTGTCTTCTGCTTGCCCCATCCATGATCTTCCTCGTCCTAGACGGCTACCTTTTGGTTCTTTGACTGCGTCATGCAGTGGGTTTTGAGGGTTTTCTAATGCTTTGAAGTAGGTCTTGACCTGTTCTAACTTGTTTCTGGCCTGCACTGAAGGAAGGTCAAGCAGGTATCGCATGGTTTCTGTGGGCGTGTCTTTTGTTGTTCCAAGGATCAGCCTCATAGCTTCATTTTGTACTCTTTCTAATTTTAGGAGGTTGCTTTGAGACGGTGTTGTTAGCCCAAGTCCGTAGTCGATCACACTGAGGACGAGTGATTGGTATAGAAGGAAGAGGTGGCGTTGTTCAATTCCTTTGGTTGCCATTGCTTTTAAGACTGAAAGGCCCTTTTTGCATTTAAGAACAGTATTTTCCGTATGTTTTCTGAAGGTCAGCATCCTGTCGAAGTGTATTCCTAGGTAGTGTAGGCATTCAGTTTTCTCAATTTGAATCCCATCGAATGACACAGAAGGTGGTGATTTGCTCGCGGTTTTGTTGTTGAGGGTGCACAGCAACGTTTGGGCTTTCGCTGGATTGATGGAAGATCCTGTGTCTTTGCACCATTGAGCAATATTGTTTAGTTGTTTCTGGACGGCTTTAGTTCTTTCCTGAGCATCTTTCGAAGTTTTGAAGACCAGGCCATCATCCGCAAGGGTAAGCACCTGAGCAATTCCATTGTTGTTTAAGTCTGCAAGGCCCTTCGTGGAGACATTGTAGAGGACAGGAGAGAGCGGAGACCCTTGTGGCAGTCCCATGGATAGTTTAGAAGGTGCAGACATCCAATCTCTGAGGCGTAGGACGACGGTTCTTTCCTGAAGCGCTGCTGCTATCCATCTTGTCAGTGTCAAACTTACTCCATACCTTAGTAGCAGCTCCATGAGGTGCGCAAACTGGACTTTATTGTAGGCATCTTCAAGGTCAATTGCTACTGCTAGTGTTTCTTCTTTTCTTTGAAATCCTTCATACACCTCATATGCAAAAGCAGCTGTATTTTCCCATGTGGACTTGCCTGTTCTGTAACCACCTTGATTTGAAGGGAGAATGTGCCTGTGTTCAAGATCCCTTGCAAGTTTCCTGGCTATCATGCGTTCCATGAACTTTCCAGCAATGTTTTGCATGGTTAGGATCCAGTAGCCGCTTACCTGACGATGGTCCTTTCCTGGTTTTGGTATGGGTTTTAAGAAGCTGTGTGGCCAGTCCATTGTGGCACCTGTCCATTGTGGAAACTGTTTTGATATAGATTGAAAAGTTTGCTTCTGTCTTCTTCCGATAGCTCCTTGATGTCTGAGTAACGAACTTTGTCTGGGCCAGGAGCCGATTCTTTCTTGCATTTAGCTATTGCCTCGTTTAGATCATCCATTGTCAAGTCATCATCAGGTCCAGTCTGCATAAGGGTTTGGTTTAACTCCTCAACATATTTCTTTTTCTCATCTAAGTTTCTTTGATCACTCTGTTGTATGAAACGTTTGAGCAGGGCAGATCCTTTTTCTTCATTTGTCTTAAGCTTGGTTCCGTCAGTGTCTAACATGTCTGGGGTTGTTGTTGTGCACGTTTTCCCTTCCATGCGACGATAAAATTGCCAGAACTCTGTCAATGTTGTGTCATAACTGAGTGCCTCGCAAAACTGTTTCCACTTGTCATTTTTGGCCTCTTGAGCAATGACTTCAAACTGTTTAGTTTTTTCTTTCATTTTTGCTTCAATATCTTTGTCCGGAGATGGTTTTGTTTTTTCTTTTTGCCAAAGTTTGACAGCCGCATGTTTTTCTATCCAGGCTCTCTCTGTGTCGGTATTCCACCATGGGGGCTGAATAGTTTGCATCCTGTTCAGTGCCGTTCTTTTGTTTCTTCTGCGTCTTAATTTTTCGATGACGGTTGTCTCTTTGGTTTCATACTGAAATGGATCACGCAGTTTCATACAGGGTTTATCTGACAGTTTCTGTAGACTGAAAGCTACCGGGAGGTGGTCGCTGCCTTGGTATGGAAGCGTCTCTGCATTCATTTCTGCTCTGAATTTTGGAGATGTTAGAGCGATGTCGATCACGCTGTCATTGTCCCCTTGTCTTGTTCCAAGGCGAGTTGGGGATGTGGTTGTTAAAGGGCTCAGAAGAATTTCCCCTATCATTCCTTCAAGTGCGAGTCCTTGTGGGTTGGTGTTCCGCTGGTCCCATAACTTCGATCTTGCATTAAGGTCTCCACAGATAATGACCGAGTCTCCAAGTTCGTTCTCTATTTCCTCTAAAAAGGCCCAATCCTCTTTTGTTGTGCAGGTTCCTGGGTGAACATAGGCATTGATGAGCATGACGCTTTTGTGAACTCCGTCAGGTTTTTCAAGACGCACCCCCACTAATTCACATGAGTTGCTACACCATTTCTCTAGATTTATGGTGGAAACTTTGTTTTTTAGGTTTTTGTTCAGTATGATTGCTACCCCTCTTCCTTCATTCCTTTGAAAGACTGTGAAATTCTCAAAATGTATTGGTCTGTCTGCACTTGTCCTGGTCTCTTGGAGACATAGAATGTCAAAATCATATGCCAATTTCTCAATTGTTGAGATTCTCATTCTTGCGCTGGAACAATTCCAACTGCCGATTCTAAAGAATTTCTTTGACAGCCGCTCTGCTTTTGTCATTCTGCCACCTAAGCACAATCTGATCTGCAGGGGATCTGCAGTGTCATGTTGTAATATTGAAGTAAAAAAGAAAAATAGTATTGTTGGGACTGTCTGCATGATCATGGTAAATGAAAAGAAAAACAAGAAACAGCATCAACCATGTCCACATGATCATGGTGGAATAATATCAATAAAGCAAAACAAAGTCTGACATGTCCACATAATCATGGCAAGTTAATAATGATTACACAAAATTACAGATTTATCATGAAAACATACTGTATACAGAATGCATAAAAAAGGAATGAGTTTGAAGGAACTCACAGCAAATGAGCGAGCAATCAGTGGAATTTTTCCACATATAAAATCATGGAAATCTGTGACTGGAGTCTTTCCACAGACAACCATATCAACCTTCAACTTCACCTATCCCGTAGTCTTGTGGACCGTTGGGGCGCCACAGGTGATCTGGCAAACAGCATCCTCCAATCCTCTCGGTTTTCTGACTTCCTGATAGTATCGCTCAACCTCAAGCCCGTCCATTCTGGGATGTTGTCCTCCCATCTCTTCCTCTACCTCTCCTTCTCCCTCCTTGCACTGTGCCCTGTAGGAATGTCTTGGCAAGCCCTGATGATCTCATGACATGGCCATACAATTTGAGCTTGCGTCTCTTGACCAAGGTCAACGGGTCTTCGTAGGGCCCAATGACTTGCCTGATTCTGTTCCGAACTTCGTTCGTGATATCTTTGTAGATGTCCAGGAGTCTTCGAAAGCATCTCATCTCAGTGGACTGTATTCTCTTTTCTTTTCTATTGCACTCGGCTCAAATATCAGACTGATGCGTACCCTGGTGACATCAATACTCTTGTATGCATGTGAATCGTGGACATTAACAGCTGAAATAGAAAAGAGAATATCATATCAACACATAAAATCAAAACCATAATCATGATGTTTCTTGATGCATGTGGCATTTTTCTTTATTCAGCTTCATGCCAGAGTCTTGAATTCTTTTTAAAACTTTTTCCAGTCTGGCATCATGCTCTTTTACAGTTTTCCCATAGACTATGGTGTTGTCCATGATAGCGTCACATCCGTGACGACCTTGTAGGACTTCCTTCATCTTCATCTGGAAGACTTCAGGTCCTAGACTGATTCCCATAGGGACACGTTGGAAGCAATATCTCCCATGTGGTGTGATAAAGGTTGTGAATGGCATGCTTTCTTCTGCTATGGGTATCTGATAGAAACCCGATGACGCATCATGAGTGGAAAATACAGTAGATCCTGACAGTTTTGGCGCAATGTCGTCTAAATTTGGCAACATACAATGCGGTCTTTTCACTGCACTGTTCAATTTCTTAAAGTCTACAGTCACGCTAATCTGTCCATTAGGTTTCGCAACAGGAACCATAGGAGCACACCAGTCTGTAGGCTCCTTTGCCTCTTTGGTAACTCCCGCTTGCTCAAGTCTGTCCAGCTCTTGTTTGACCTTGTCTTTCAGTGGAAATGGAACATGGTGTGCTGTGGTGACGCAATGCAGTGTACACTTTTCTTTTATTTTAACTCACTCGCTGCCATTGTCCGCATATGCAGATGTCGTCGGACAAAGCGCTGGATGCCCATGTCTGCATATGCGGATTTGGATTTTGAAAAGTCGTGCTGTTGGAGTGACGTGTCGGATACGAAAATCAAAAGCAGAACTGATTCTTAAGTTATCTCCGGCCAACTTTTCATTCACACACACTGTGTGTGTGAAGTGACACGCTCGTTAGCTGACGACAACGAAGCATACCCTCGGTCAGCTCTGCAAGTTGTTTGACGAGATGGCGTCGCGTCAAAGTGTTCGACACGGTAGGAGAGGTCAAACGCAACACAGCGTTGAAGCTACTTTGGAAATGATCCAAACTGAAGGCTCCAGTGTTGAAGGATATAATGTTGATTCGTCGGACAGTGATTTTGAACCATATCCCGATGAACTAGTAATAGATTCGGCCGCTGAAGAAGGTGTTTTCAGTGGAGAGGAAAGCGAGGCCTGAGTTTCAGTTTCACTTTCTCAAGGAGGCGTCACTGCGTTCGGACAAATCCATACACGCTACACCACATCTGTTGAGCAGATGCCTGACCAGCAGCATAACCCAACGCGCTTAGTCAGGCCTTGAGTGCATGCTTACATATTTGTGTACCTATGAAAGTGGATTTCATTTTACGTAATTTCGCCAGAGGACAACACTCTCGTTGCCATGGGTTCTTTTTCAGTGCGCCAAGTGCGTGCTGCACACGGGACCTCGGTTTATCGTCTCATCCGAAAGACTAGACGCTCAGTTTGATTTTCCAGTCAAACTTAGGAGAAAGGGCGAGAGCGGGATTCGAACCCACACCCTCACGGACTCTCTGTATTGGCAGCTGAGCGTCTTAACCATTCTGCCATCTTCCTCCCTTGGCCTGAACACGTGCCAACTGACCGACACTGACAACAAAATCACTGAGAAAACGGACGACTTTGCTGCTGTTTTTACCAGTGATTGGACTGAAAATGGTGAGTGTGTATGTATTGTGTGTGTGTGTGTGTGTGTGTGTGTGTGTGTGAAAGAAAACAATGTCGCATGCTCAGGTGTACAACTGTGTGTGTGTGTGTGTGTGTGTGTGTGTGTTTGTGTGCGTGTGTGTGTCTGTGTGTGTGATTTCATGCATATGTTTACTTATTTTCTGTTTTACAATAACACAGTTTATTTGTAGAACAAGGTGCTATAGAAATGACAGTAATAGTACTAATACTGATGATACTGTCATTATTGTTTGTGATATTGTAAAAAAAAAAAAAAATCTAAGGTGGTTTTCTTTGACTATATAGTATATGTAAAAAAAACCTTACCACATTATGCTTCCATTCACATAAATATTTAGAATAAACAAGGGAATAAGCAAACAAATAATTTAAACAACAATAAGAAGAAAGAGTCAGACCTGCATGATCATTTGTGTGTGTGTATGGTTGCAGGTCATGTCGCTGTGCTGAAGTGGCAGGACAAAAAGCCAGTTCATGTGCTGACAACAGTCATGCTGCCAACTACCATGGTCAGTGTGACAACACAACACCATCCTGAAAGACAGAAGCCAGCTGCAGTACAAGACTACATCACCAACATGGCTGGAGTGGATATGAGTGACCAGCTACTGCAAGTGCAAGGTCTGTGAAGACCTGTTCCAGCGCCACAACACACCAAACTGCCAACTGGTGTCCAAAATGTGGAGTTCCACTGTGTGTGTAACTGTGCCCAGGACTCAACATCACCTGCCACGAGCTTTTTCACTCCAGACAAGACTATTGTCAGTGATAATACATCAGGTTTTTGTGTACAGTGAATGCCTTTTTTTTATGTAGAGACAAATTTTTTTGTGTGTGCATGAATTTCAACTTTCTCCACCATCTGTTCATACTTCATTGCATGTACTAGGTCTTCAGTTCCTCAAATAGTGTTAGGATGTGATGTGGAACATTTGTAAGCTGTTCAAGGACACTTGGTATACCTTTCTGATGGGTACAAAAATGCTACAAAATACACAAAAAATGGATACCGTGATCAACAACAAGATGGTGAGTAAATAACTTATTTTTTCCAAATATGGAACAACATTCACTGATTACACATACTAAATTTCAATTGTCTGGGTGTTTATTTGTTGTTGTTTTTTTTAGAATTTTTCCCCCATCCTATACGAACCCTGGGTTGTCTGGGATTCGGAAGGGGAAAAACTCTTGGCATGGAGTGAGTTAATAGTCACTGGTTCAGTTTTTAAAAGACCTGTTGTTCCGAAAAGGTCACTTGACACAGTTTCTTCTAAACACGTCATCAGTGCCATTTTCACTGCTGCTGTTCTGCTAAGTAGGTTACTCTTGGATGTTAGATTTGCCACGAGAACTCGAAACTTGAAATGCTTTTCTTTGACGACTGTCTTAGCCCAAAATTCTCCTCTGCTCTGCACTTTTCATCTAGGCGAGTAAGTTTTGCTGTAGTTTTCTTTAACTTTGGCCTATGTTTCAGTTTTCTAAATGTCTCTTCATGCATCACAGTTATGTCTGCTCCAGAATCAATCTTGAAACTGACTGGAGTGTCTTTGATTCTAAGAGTTTCTGTCCAAGGTTTTGAATTTTCTTTGATGACTGTCAAAGCGTCTAGCTCATAAACTTCATCTTCAAAAGTTTCTTCACTTGAGTCTTCTTGAACTTCTCTCGCACCTTTAGATCTACACATCTTCTCAGTGATTTTTCTTGCCACACTTGCGACAGCTTTTGTTGTAAGCAGGACATGCTTTTTCTTTGTGTTCAAAACCACATCTATCACACTTAAATCTCTTTACTGAAGTTGATAACTGTCCACCTCTGCCACGGCCTCGACTTCTTGCCATACCGTGACCTTTGCCTGTGTCATGTGAGCTTCTGTGTGACATTTTCATTCCATGTAAAGCTTCACTAATGTCTTTCTCATACTGTTCTTGTGCCTGCTTGGTCACCTGTTCTTGTTGACGTGCAAGTGTCTGGGCTTTCTCTAAGGCTAGATCTGAAACAAGTTGTAGTTTCTCTCTCAACTTTCTGTCATGCAGACCTACCACTAGCCTATCTCTGATTTGTTCTTGTTGTCTTTCCCCATATTCGCAGTACTGGCTCAGTTCTAGCAAGCTTCTGTAAAACTCTTCTACAGTCTCCTTTGCTGACTGCCTTCTTTCTTGAAATTTGGACCTCTTGTGAATGACGTTTTTCTTAACAACAAAGCAATCAGTGAATTTTTTCACAACTGTTTCAAAGTCTGTGTCACTCTCTCGTTGCCTAGCCTCGACTTCACCAATTTTGTTCCAAACAAACGAATTGAAAATTTGTTCAGATTCTCGACCCATGACATACAGTAAAGTATCCCTCTGTACCTCACCGTCGTCTCGATGGAGTTTTGTTGCGTGTCGGTAACGTCGGAATCTGTTCAGCCATTCCCTCCAAGCTTCTGGTTTGATTGAAAAGGGTGCAGGAGGGGGTAATTTCGATTCAGCCATTTCCGTAGATCTAATGTCTTGTTACTCACTTTATATGGTAAAACTTTTTCATGAAAACAGCTTTTCACTTATTCACTTCTGACACCATATTCTGGTCTCGTACTTTGATGTGGGCATTCAATAAATGAACCAAAGACGAGAAATGGGGTTAACGACTTATACTTTCATGATGGTCGTCAAGGCAACAGCAGCGACATCTATATTTTATTCGTAATAAAAAAAACCCAACTAATATAGAGTTACCTAACATGGATCGCCTACAACTGTGTTAATGCTAAAGTTGACGATACCAGAACAATTCCTACACTTTTAATTACGGGAAAATTAACAAAGAACGCTTACAAACCCTCATTAATAAGTTCTAGACAGTCCAAGATATTAGTTAAATTGGGTCCCCGATAGCTCAGAAGTAAAAGCTAAGTGGTCAACGGGAGATAACCTAGTTTTGGTGTCATATACTGTACCATGTCAAACTGATGCAAACTAGGCCTATGGTTTGCTCTGCTTGGCCAAATTTCGCGCGGCTAACAGTGAAAAGACGGGCCCGCCTGCTCTCAGCCAATCAAACGCCTCTAAAAGCTATAAGCGCTGAATCATTCCTTTGGCCAAGGCTCTCCACGCCATCTTGTCAGGTTTACGCTCTGTCTCGTCTTTCGCTTTTTTTGGCTATTAAGCGTAATCATTTGGCCTTATTTTGCTGCATGCGGCTTGTGTTTATTGTATTCTTACATTCTGTGTACTCGATTCGACTCGGCACCCTCGATTCGTTCGTTGTTTTTTTTTCTGCCTCTAAGTCGATCCTGTCTTTCCTTTCTCTGTTGGGGGTCAGATTTTCGCTGGGTGCCTAAGCGCGGGTTCCATGCCTCGTGTGCCATACCACGAAGGCAGGGATCATGATGCTGGGATTGAGACTCGGCAAGAGACTCTCCCAGGCCCGGAGCTCATGATTCCTCCCGATACGGACTGCGGCGATGCGTCGTTAGACGCTGATCGCAGAGGCGACTCTCGTACCAGTAAAACGGTCATGAAGGGGACCGGGGGGAAAGAGGTACGAGCGTCGCCTCCCGAGGTGTCCCAGCGCGAGGCGGGGAGAAGGGGGAATGGCAAGTCCTCTCTTGGCTGTGGGGACTCGCAGCTAGGCGCGAACTCCCAAAGGGAGGCCGCGCCCGGCCATTACCCGGGTCCCCACTCGGAGACGGCCCTCACGGGCCCCATTGTTGTTCCCCCTCCTCCCTTCTCTGTCGACCCCCCTCCCCCACCTCCTTTTGGGGGGTGAGAAAAATTTGGTTCCGGGGGGGATCTCTACTTTGCCCACCCCGGGCCAAGCCACCCCAGTCTCCCCACGGGAGGGGATTCGGGGCGCGTGGCAACCTGCTCTGCAGGTCTTCCCGCTATCCGGCCGGTCTCCCCTGCTGGGAGAGGCCCGCGCGTGTCAGGCGGTTCCGGGCAGTCAGCCCGCTCGTCTTCGGGCGGGACTGACACCCAAGTCGGACCTGACCTCCCTCCGACTTGGCCAGGTTTTTCCCTTCATGGAGGTCAACGCGCCAGTGACCCTTGGGGTTCGGGTCACAGTATGGCTGGTGCCCACGGGTGGTTACCCCCATTCTACCCGTACTGGGGCGCACCTATGGTGCACGCTGGGTTGCCGGGAGTACCAAGGGCCAGCCCCTTGTCCGCTCCCCACCGGACCCAACCCAGTACATCTCACAGGGTGACACACACAGCCCCGACAAGTGGGATCGACTTCTTGTCGGTCAGGTCGAGCTCCTCGACCAATATTGCCACTCTGTCCACAAATCAGGCCTCTGTCAACCCACAGGTGACCTCCACGGTCACAACGGCCTCCTTGTCAGGACTGACGGCTGCTGAGGGGCCCTACTCGGCCCGGGGGAGCCTGCGGTTCCCACCTGCCCAGCCCTCGGTCCTACAGTGAGATGAGTGGGTGTTTGTCCCCTCACAGCACTCGTGGGTCCCTCTTGCATCCAGGGACGCCCTCTCTGAAAAGGTGTGGCACCCACCATCCCAAGCATGGTTGGACCTACGGTCCACATGCTCCCCACCCGCTTCAGGTGTCAAGGACATAACAGTGGCGGCCATGGTCCCGGCTCGGGATCGTCCCAGCTCATCCCGCTGGGCTGACCACAGCTCACAGGACGCCCCAGTGGGTACATCCACTTGGGATGGCACCCAGCAGGGGATGGACTGCGAACAAGAGTGGGAGCCCCTGTCTTCGGATGAGGATGAACAAGCAGATGAGCACTCTTCGCCCACATCCCAGGGGGGACAGATTGAGCCCGCGCCTCCCTAGGGACCAGCCTGAACCAAACTCGTACTTTGCCGAGCTCGAACTGACCCTCCCCAATAGGGTCACGTATGCCGAATCAGTCCCTCAGGCTACTTTGTTACCCTTGACCCTCCTTACGCCATGTGACTCTACCTCCAGAACCACAAGGCGACTCAGAGTGCCAGAAATGGTGCAGGAATGGCTTAATAAGCCAGCCCGCACTGTCAGGGGTGCTGCTTCCATCCCTCCTCTAGGCAGGGAGTCCCTCTCTGCCCCGGGCGCCTTTTCCCCGGGAAAGTTCCTTAAAGATTCCTCCAAGGGAGGGGTATGGTCCTGGTACACACAGGACCACCCTGCCTACGGCGAAGCAAAGCCCTCCGCACAGGACAGGATGTTGGTCTCACAGCGCACCACCTTCCCCACTTCAGCTACCCTATCCTTTAAAATATTAGCAGAGTGGGACAAATTGGCCCGCCGCTGCCTCCTCGAGGTTTCCACGGCTTACACCTTCTTCGACACGTTCCTCCACAGGGCCAATGAGCTGTGGGAACAGTGTCCGGTTAATCAGGACACGGGGTCTCCTTCCTCTGTCCCGCCTGGCCTCTTCACTGACCAGAGGTTAAACGCTTTTGGCAATAGGGTAGCATCTGGTCTCACGGCAGCTGCAGACACAGCTACCAGCCTTCACTTCAATACTGTGCTAGCGCGGCGTGATGCCATTCTCAGCCTCTCTAACATTCCTGTGGAGGAGAGGACTGCCCTGCGGTCCATCCCAGCACAGCAGCACTCCCTCTTCGGCCAGTACCCGCCCCATTTTGTCAGCCACAGGGCAGAGACAAACAGGGAGGTGGCCCCATATTTGGCCCACACCTCTCAGGGGCTCCAGGGTTCTATGCCATTGAAGAGACCGGCCACCAGGGCCCCTCCATATACCACGCCGCCTAAATCAAAGCAGCGTGTGCAGAATCAGCGGCAGAGGAATAAACCACCTTATGTCCGTCCAAGCCGACCGGCCATGCCCAAGGCTAGAAGGCAGCACCCCCAATGACTGGGCCCCGATTCAGCACCGCCAGTCGTTCAGCCCCTCCAAGTAGGAAACTTGTCCTGGCATGCACATCAGTGGTGTGCTCTGGGACTCAACGACAGGATTATGTCGGTGCTAGAGTCGGGGTACATGCTGCCTTGGGTGGAGGACCGCCCCCCTCTAAAATCCACTCCTCCTCCTTAGGTGCCCAGCTCGACGGAGCAGGAGAGCATCCTAGAAAAACAGATATCGCACCCACTCCTCATAGGGGCTATATCTCGACTCTCGGACCCGGGCCCCGGTTTTTACGGCTGGTTGTTCGTGACCCCAAAGGTCTCGGGAGGGTGGAGACCAGTTTTGGACTTGTCCCCCCTCAACAAATTCCTCCCCAAAATCAAATTCAAGATGGACACACAGGCACAGATTCGGGAGACCATCCAACAAGGCGATTGGGCTACCTCTATCGATCTGGAAGATGCTTATTTTCATATCCTCATCCATTCGGCATCCCATCGGTACCTGAGGTTCGTGTGGAGGGACAAGGGGTTCCAGTTCCCGGCCCTCCCATTTGGTCTGTCCCTTGCCCCTTTCCTGTTTACCAAGGTGGTGTGGGAATTGGTGTCCATCGTCCGCTCGGAATCCATTTGTCTCTGTGTGTACCTGGACGACTGGCTTATCCTGGCCCAGTCACAGGCCCTGTGCCTGAGTCATACGGCCAGACTTCTAGACCTTTGCTCCCAACTGGGCTTCCTCATGGACCAGGAGATATGCGATCTGTCCCCAAGTCAGTCCTTCGACTTCTTAGGGATGAGATTCGACACGCGGTCCATGATAGTCTCTCTGGCGCCAGATCACTGGGACCATCTGACAGGCCTCCTCAGCCACTTGCGCCGCTCCTCCCAAGATACAGCGCAGACACTCTCTTCCCTCTTGGGCATGATGGAGTCCACGGCACCTCTCATTCCCCTGGACAGGGTTCTCAAGCGCCCTCTCCAGAGGGCACTGAGGTTACGCCGGTCCCAGAGCACTCAGCCATGGGATACCCAGATATGTCTGGGTGAGTGGTTCCTCGAGGTGACATCAGAGTGGTTAATCACCCCCCTTCGGACACAGGGGGTGTCCATAGCCCCACCTACTTTTCAGGTGGCACTCTTTACAGACGTCTCCTCCCTGGGCTGGGGAGCCCACATGGGCTCGCTCCATGCAGCAGGGACTTGGTCCACGGAGGAGTGCCTATGCCACATCAATGTTCTGGAACTGGAGGCAGTTTGCAGGGCTCTCCTGCACTTCATGGGGGAGGCCACTGGCAAGACCATCCGCTTGTTCATGGACAAGACGACGGTCGCATGTTAAGTGAACAAATGGGGGGGGAGCGCACTCGGCAGACCTCTCCCTGCGGACCGAGGCTCTCCTCCGTTGGTGCCACAGCAAGGGCATTGCACTTTCAGCGAGACACTTAGCAAGAAAAGACAACATCTTGGCAGATGCTCTCAGCAGGTCCAAGAGTGTCATACGCACAGAGTGTACCCTGGACAAGGACAGCCTTCAGTGGGTGTGGGAACAGTGGTTTCGACCGATGGTGGTCCTTGATCAACAAGAGACTTCCCACTTATGTCTCTTCGGTTGCCGACCCAGAAGCGTGGGCAGTGGATGCTCTCTCTCTAGACTGGAGCAGTCTGATTGCCTCCGCGTTGCCTCCCTTTCCAATTCTGTCCAAGGTGATACGGAAAGACAGATTGGAACGCCCGCATCTGATCCTCATTGCGCCAAAATGGCCAGCCCAGACCTGGTTTCCGGACCTTCAGTCCCTGACACATGTTTCCACCCCTGGAACTTGAAACCAAATCTCATCTGCTGAGGCAGCCTCGCTCAGACACTCCTCATTCCAATCCTCAACTGCTCCACCTGCACGCATGGCTGCTGTGCGGTCGGAACTGTCAGCATCACCATTGAAGTCCTCGACCCCTCGGTCGGCCTCTGTGTCGCCTCCTCTGACCTCCTCTCCATAGTCAACAGAGCAAGGAGGCAGGGAACGGAGACTTTGTATGACTTTTGCTGGAAGAAATGGTTACGGTGGTGTACAGCTCAGGGCATTCCCCCTACGAACCCTACGAGCATGCAGCTGGCCAGCTTTCTGGCTCACTGCTCCTCGGTTCTCATCCTTTCTGCTAGTTCTGTGCGAGGGTACAGGTCTGCCATCTGTACCACAATTCAAACAGCTAGGTGGTCCTGCCTTTGAAGCAGATTTCCTGCTTAGAGAGGTGGCTAGGGGGCCCCTCTGAAGGAAGCTAGAGACCCCAGAAGAGTGCCCCTCTGGGACTTGTTCCTGGTGCTGGATTTCATTCGAAAACAGCCCTTCGAGCCATTGGGGACTATTCCTTTTGACATCCTCACCCTCAAGACCACTTTCCTTCTGTGGCTGGCCACAGGCCGTTGTAGAAGTGAGCTGCATGGTCTTAATGGAATGCCACAAGATCTGGCCTTCCACAGAGATGGTTCCATCACTATTCATTTCCTTCCAGAGTTTCTGGCTAAGAACCAAGACCCTGAGGTTCCTTCCCCCTCTCTGAGGGTCAGACCTTTGTCCGATATTCTTGCCCAAGATGATGAGGATAGGCATCTCTGCCCTGTTCGGTGTCTCAAATATTATTGGGATAGGTCTCGCCACAGGCGTTCTTCTCAGAGGTGTCTGCTCATCTCCCTCAATGAGAATTACAAGAAAGACATCACCGCAGGCACCATTTCCCGCTGGGTTTCCCAAGTCATTCGTACAGCCTACTCTCATGCACACAGGGATATCAGCTGTCTTCATCCCAGAGCACACGAAGTGCGGGCCATAGCTACTTCGGCTGCTTTCCAGCACTCAGTGCCAACGCAGCATGTCTTGGAGGCAGCCTTCTGGCGGTCTGAGAATCCCTTCATCAACTTCTACCTCAGGAATTTCCGTATGACCAGGGCTGACGGTTCCAAGGGGATTTCCTTTGTCGCGGCTAACACTGCCGTCTCAGTTACAAGGGCTCCCCATACGAACCAGTAGGCGTTGCCCTCCTCCATTTGCTTTAAATTCTGCATCAGTTTGACATGGTACAGTATATGACACCAAAAGGAGGAGTTTGTATTATACTCCATGTTTGGTGTTACATATACTTACCATGTCAAACTCGAATGCCCGCCCGTCCGTCCCCGCGTCTCCGCCGTGGTTCTCATGGGGCATTTTCTTCGATGGCCATGGAATGATTCAGCGCTTATAGCTTTTAGAGGCGTTTGATTGGCTGAGAGCGGGCGGGCCCGTCTTTTCACTGTTAGCCGCGCGAAATTTGGCCAAGCAGAGCAAACCATAGGCCTAGTTTGCATCAGTTTGACATGGTAAGTATATGTAACACCAAACATGGAGTATAATACAAACTCCTCCTCCTTCCACTGTTTAGCACAGTCGGTTACAGACATTCCTGCTGCATATGAGAGGCCAGTTTATTGTCCTCTCACACATACAAATTATAAGCAAAACAGTAAAATTTGGCATACAACATATACATAACAAAATAACACTCAACTAAGTCCGATAATGTTCCACTATTCAAAACACACACACACCTGTGCACATGGTGAAATCAATATTGATTAAACAACATATACATAACAAAATAACACTCAACTCAGTCATAGCAAAGCAAGTCCGATAATGTTCCACTATTCAAAACACACACACACCTGTGCACATGGTGAAATCAATATAGATTAAACTGATCTGTAAAACATATAACCAAAATTAAAACAAACATGGCATAAGTTTTGTCACCAACGACGTGTTGGAAGGCTGTTCCAGATATTGGCAGTTCTCAGTGCAAATGAGTTCTTCCCCAAGGATGTTTTCGCTTGCATTGGGTATATTTTCATGGAATATCCCCACGTTCCTGTGCCACTTCCTTCTAGAGTTTGATGAAGCTACACACATCCTTGTCATGAATTCCTGTACTGATCTTATATAGTTCTGTCATGTCTCCTCTTAACCTATGGTAGCTAAGTGTTGGTAACTTCAGCCTCTTTATTCGTTGGGCACAAGATAGATCTTTGAACCCAGGAAGTTGCGTGGTAGCACGCCTCTGAACACCTCTGATCTACTCTACTAATTTTGCTCTCATAGGGTACTGGATGGAACTTGCACAGTCAAGGTGTAATCTCACTAGCGATTTATTTAATGGCAGGAAGTTATTCTCGTTTAAATGGTGGAATGTCCTTTTGATGACGGCAAACATTTGATTGGCTTTTTTTTTTACTTAAAAAACAACAACAAAAAAAACTTTTTCTCCTACATGCTATGCCCTTCATCAGTCAGAATGCCTATGTCCTTTTCTGAATGCACTTGTTTGAGAACTGCATTCCCTAGTTTTTATCGTGTTGAGGTGTCATTTTTCTTCCCAATCAACATATGTTTGCACTTATCCAGATAGAAACATAAGAGCCATTTATCACTTCATATAGACATGTTGTTGAGGTCTAACAGTCATCATTTGTTTTGATCATATTGAAGACTTTTGTATCATCTGCAAACAGATAAACTTCTGAGTTAGCTAGTTTGGACAGGTCATTGTTGAAGATAACAAACATCAGGGGCCCAAGCACCAATCCCTGCGGGATTCTGGACATGACTGGTTTCCACCCTAATGCCTCATCATTCACCACCACCTGTTATTCTCTACCACTCAAAAATCCAATTAACCATTTGATCCAATATCCTGTATGCTGTCAATTTGCTGATAGTCTGTTATCTGGCACTGTGTCGAAAGCCTTTTGATAGTCCATGTAGATGCAGCCCACTCTTTCCCCTCTATCAATAGCCTCAGTCCATTTATCAATAACTTCCGGAAGTTGTAGGCTAGTTGACCTTCCTGATATAAATCCATATTGTTTATTTGTGAATAGTTTGTTTTCCTTCATGTGCTGCATGATTCGATTCCTGAAGATTTTCTCCAATACCTTACAAATGATTGACTGATTATCAAGGATAACCCCAAGGCATTTTGGAATTCTGCAAAATCAAAGACAAAGTCAAGAACAGGCATAGCTGATCTGAAGAAAGAAGACAACCAAAACCAAATTGGACAATGAAAACTAGTATTTCTAAAGCATGTTCACGACAGAAAACCCAGGCCCACTCCCATATATGGACGACTATGCATTTGCAAGTGAACTGACTGATATCATCATTTCAATGGAAGCAGTAAGGAAACAGCTTGAAAACCTGACTATTGGGAAAGCTCCTGGACCTTATGGCATTGTCTAAAGCAGCTGATGAATTTGTAAAGCCCCTGACCATACTTTTCAATAAGTCATTGTCAGCGAATCAGATACCAGAGGACTGGAAAACCGCTCACACCGATCCACAAGAAAGGAAGCCAAGCTGCTGTCAACAACTACAGGCCAGTCGGTCTCACTTGCATAGTGTGCATGATGATGGAGAAACTGACATGACAGGGAGTCATGGAGAATCTTGTCAGAAATGACATTATCTCCCAGCACCAGCATGGATTTGTACCTGGGCATTCCTGCATCACACAGCTTTTGGAGGTTATGGAATCATGGACTGGCATCATCGATGAGGGAGGCAGCATAGACATCATTTACACGGACTTCAAAAAGCCCTTTGATTCAGTGCCCCATCGTCGATTGCTGGAGAAAGTCGCAGCCTGCAAAATTCGAGGAAGTGTCCTGGGGTGGATCAGAAATTTCCTGACCAATAGGAAACAGGGGGTGGTGATCAATGGGGTTCAGTCAGATGAGCTAGACGTTATAAGTGGAATTCCACAAGGAAGTGTTCTGGATCTTCTTCTCTTCATCATCTACATCAACATCCTTCCAAATGGCATCCATAGCATGGTTAAGATATTTGCTGACGACACCAAGTTGTTCACCAGAGGTGTCACTGAGACAGGCACACAAGAGGCCCAGGAAGACTTGGTGAAACTACAGGAATGGTGAAGAAAGTGGCTCCTCAAGTTCCACCCACAGAAATGCTGTGTACTGAGACTTGGTCGACAGAGTGAGCCAGAGACTGATTACTGCATGGAGGAACAAATGACTGATGGCAGTCCATCCAGGCTGATGCTAGCAGAAAGTGAGGCTGTAAAGGATCTCTGAGTCACAACAGACAGAAAACTGGCATCCCAGCAGCATGTGGCACTGTCAACTGCAAAGGCAAATCATACAGTCGGTGTAATACGCCAATCTTTTGATCACCTCTCAGAAAAGACCTTCACACAACTGTACAAGAGCCTGGTTAGGCCATTTTTGGAGTGCGGACACTGTGTTTGGTAGCCTCAGTCATAGTCCCTCTGTAACAATGTTGAAGACATTCAGAGATGAGCCTCGAAACGTCTGGGCCACATCAACTGTACAAGAGCCTGGTTAGACCACTTTTGGAGTATGGACAGTGTCTGGCAGCCTCAATTGTTGATTGTTTTATCATTATGTTTTCAGCATCCACAATCTTTTCCAGGGAATAAACACGGTTGCAGAGAGCTGTCACTGTCTGCCTCAGATCCATTGAAGCATCCTCTGTGTTGAGGTCTGCTGGGATCAAAGGCATTGCTTTTGACTTTTTTTTTTTTTGGCCATGGGGAGATCGATCATTGAACATAACCTGGTACTGGGGAGTTTAGCTTCTGGAATTCTGGTTTTCAAACTGCTGCCACTGGATTTTGATTGCCTGCTGACAGCATGTATGGATGTAGTTGCCATACGGGCACTGACGCTTCTTGTTCTCATCTTCTTTTGTTCACTACATCAACTTTTGCCACAGTCAGGTTCAGCTGCTGTTAGTCTGCCATTTTGGTTTAGGTGTCTCCATTGTGTGTGTTCATGTGCACGTGTGTGTGTGGGGATGTGTGTGTCCATACGTGTGTATGTGTGTGCATGTGTGTGTATGCATACGTGTGGGTGTGTGCACGTGTGCGCGCTAGAGTTGCAGCCCACTAACGCAGAAGGTTGAATTCATGAAGTCAGAATCAAGTGTAGAAGATGCCTTGTCTCTAAAAGCCAATGAAATTAGATACTAGGCCTCTTCCTAGGAGTTTTTTGCTTGCCTTGGAGTCCACTGGAGACATCCAGGTATTTTCATTCATTGTACCAACAGGATCTGTCATGGAGGGTATCCAGTTCTTTGTTGTGGCCCAGAAAATTCTGCACTCTGCTTCACTTCATTTCAAGACAGATGATCTTCTTGGTAGTGATGATCGCATCATTATGTTGTGGTAAAGTATTTGCAATTAAAAGAAGTTTACCCCTAACTACATTTAAGTATCATACTAATTCACTTTAATCCTCCACTTTGCCACGCCAGCTTGTTTAACATTTTAAGCTTTTAAGCTGTCTTGCCTTGAAGAAAATGAAATATAACATGAAGATAAAATACACACATTGAAGACTGTAATCCATCACCATTTGATTAGCAATTAAGGCAATAGCAAGCACCCACCCCAGAAAATAGAGTAAGGCTACCTAAACAGAGAAGTAAAAAGAAGTCACGCACATGAATAGGAAAAATTCAGTTCTTTCCAGACATCTTGTTTAAAACAATATTGCACCTCTAGGATGGGCACAAAAAAATAAAAAATGAAGCCTAATTATATGCAAACTGCATTTACTGTTATATTTATAATTTTTGTATTCTCTAAACTTGGCACTTTGATCTGATATTCTGAGCCAACAACAAGAGCAGTCATTATTATCATTTTTTGTTCAAACAGGAACTTCTTTTGCAAAGCATGGAAGTTTTATTTATTTTGCAAACATTTTGGTGCAGATAGTAAAAAAGGGAAATTACTCTGTAATTAATGCTAGGGGACTTAATTTGCTTTAAACTGATTTTTCTCATCTTAAGCATTACATTTTGAAATTATACTCAATACATAAAAAGCTTGGATTTTTTTAAAAGTGTATCACAAGTGAATCTTGAAGGCCTTGCCTCTCTTGTTTATTCATTCTGTGAACGCATTGGATTGAGCAGTTGTAATGTTTTATGTTATGTTTATATCTGGCTCGATGATGTAAGGCGCTTTGAGCAGCATTAGTACTGGATATCATACCATAGAAAAGTTATGAATTATTATTATTATTATTATTTATGAGTCTTGTTCTGGAGTCCTGCAGCCTCTGATACCATGACCGTTAGCATGTGCAAAGTGGGGATTTTTGAGAACTGCTGAATGATCTTTGATGCTGACCTTTGGGAAAATAATATTCCTTGTTTCTGAGAGAGAAACTCTGCCCACAGGTATGGAACCTCACACCCAGATGTGTGTATCTGTTAGAAAAATAAGGAAAGGTCCAGTGGGCACAAGCACTGAAAGTATAAGCTTTATGCTTGTAGCTAAATGCAAGAAAATGTCAGCTCCTGGCTCAGACAAAGTTCACTGCTCGGACATGAACAAGCCATAAGAAGAAGACATTGCTGGAAAGCTCATGGAACGCATAATACTATTAATAGCCAGGAAACTTGCAAGGAATCTTGAACAGAGGCATATTCTCCCTTCAAATCAAGGTGGTTACAGAACAGGTAAGTGTACATGGGAAAATACGGCTGCTTTTGCATTTGAGGTATATGAAGGATTTCAAAGAAAAGAAGAAACACTAGCAGTAGCAATCGACCTTGAAGATGCTCACAATAAAGTCCAGTTTGAGCACCTCATGGAGCTGCTACAAAGGTATGGAGTAAGTTTGACACTGACAAGATGGATAGCAGCAGCGCTTCAGAAAAGAACCGGAGATTGGATGTCTGCACCTTCTAAACTTTCCATGGGACTGCCACAAGGGTCTCCGCTCTCTCCTGTCCTCTACAACATCTACACAAAAGGCCTTGCAGACATAAACAACAATGGAATAGCTCGGGTGCTTTTGCTGATGATGGTCTGGTCTTCAAAACTTTGAAAGATGCTCAAAGAAAGAACTACAGCCGTCCAGAAACTGAACAATATCGCTCAATCGTGCACAGGATCTTTCATCACTCCAGCGAAAGCCCAAATGTTGCTGTGCACCCTCAACAACAAAACTGTGATCAAATCACCACCACCTGTGTCATTCAACGGAATTCAGATCAAGAAAACCGAATGCCTATGCTACATAGGAATACAGTTTGACAGGATGCTGACCTTCAGAACACATTCAGAAAATACTGTTCTCAAATACGAAAAGGGTCTTCCAGTCTTAAAGGCAGTGGCAACCAAAAGAATCAAACAACACCACCTCTTCCTCCTATATCAATCACTCGCTCTCTGTGTGATTGACCATGGACTTGGGCAAACAGCACGGTCTTAAAGCAGCCTCCTAAAATTAGAAAGAGTTCAAAATGAAGCTATGAGGCTGATCCTTAGAACAACAAAAGACACACCTACGGAAACCATGCGATACCTGCTTTACCTTCCTTCAATGCAGGCCAGAAACAAGTCAGAACAGGTTCACAGGTTCAGACCTACTTCAGAGCATTAGAAAACCCTCAAAACCCACTGCATGATGCAGTCAAGGAACCAAAAGGCAGCCACCAAGGACGAGGAAGATCATGGATGAGGCAAGCAGAAGACACAATCCAGCTAGTATGCTGACTATAAGATCTGAAAGAAACAAAAGAATGGGAGGAAAATTCCGAAAACCTCAATCATCTATTCAACACAGCCATTTCACCCACTCTAGGAAGATATTGTCAGGAATGGTGAGAGGGCAAAACTGATGCAGAAATGAAGCTACTCATAGAAGAAAACAGTAAAGAAGAGGGCATCATCATTTTCACAGATGGCTCAGTCACAAAAGACCAATCTGTTTGAGGATTCACTGCAAAACAAAATAGAAAAACAATTAGGGAAGAGAATGCTGCCTACAAAATCACAACCTCCAGCCTAACGATGGAAGTAGAAGCTGTGACACAGGCTCTCCAGTGGCTATCATTGATCCATATGCCTGGAAACCAACATGCCATGATTCTAACAGACTCAATGAAGCTCATACAAAAAATTTAAAGTGGAATGGGAAGTCCAGAGTGACATGAGGCAAAATGCTCAACTTTCAGATTAAAAAACTTACATGGTCATGCTGCCTGGGACATGCAGGTGTTGTGGGAAATGAGCGAGCTGACTGACTTGCTGGCAACACAACAAGCGGCCTACATCTAGGAAAATCGGAAATCCTCAGAAAAGTCAAAGAATACCAAAAGGAGCAGGTACAAGGCCATTACACCATTGATCGCCTGAAAGAAAGATAGAGACAGGGTGTGGCCGTAAGTCTAGCATTAATGGTAGAGCACGTTGCTTTGTGAATCAAATGAATATTGGCATCATTTCCAAACGAACATTGTGCAAATTTCTTCCAAACTGAACAGACTCGCTGGGCTTTTCCAAATACAACAGACTGAGTTCCTGGCATCAGAGATTTCAACCCACCCTTCTTGCAGCCAGTCAGTGGCAGCCTGTGTGTGTGCGTGTCCACATCTGTGTGTGTGTGCACAAGTGTGAAAGTGTAAGGAGAGCTCTGTGCAAGTCCGTGTGTGTGTGTGTGGTGAGAATGAGGTGTGTTTATGTATGCATGTCTGTATTGTGGGAGCAACGGAATATTGGAACGTGCGAGTGGGTATATAAATTTTTTTGTGCGTGTGCTTGTATGAGTGTGTGCATGTGTGTATGTGTCTGCGCGCTAGTGTGTGTGTGTGTGTGAGTGTATGCCATGGAAGTTGCGATACATAGCCTCGGAATGAGTGGGGAAGAGGGGGGTGCAGGGTAATTTGGGAGATGGTGTGTGTGTTTTGGAGCTCATGTATGTTTATGTGCATTTGTTTGTGCTTTCATATCTGTGAAACTGCATGTTTGTTGCATATCTGTTACGCATGCGTGTGGGTATGTGTGTCATGTTCTACATTTATTTGATTATCATTATTGTCTTTATTTCATGTTTTATTCATTCATTATTATTATTAGTGGTATTATCATAATCTTTTTTGTTTTGTTTTCCAAATCTAAATATTCATTTACTTCTTTTTTTTTCTCTCAAGGCCTGACTAAGTGTGTTGGGTTACTCTGCTGGTCAGGCATCTGCTTGGCAGATGTGGTGTAGTGTATATGGATTTGTCCAAACTCATTGATGCCTCCTTGAGCCACTGATACTGATACTTGTTGATGCTCCTTTGTCTTTGTCTGCATTGTGATCATGTGTACTGTTGAACAAGTAAAGACACTTTAAACCAAATTAAAAACTCAAAACTTTTTTCATGATTCATGTTTATTCAGTGTTCAGGAAACCCGAGTGCTCCTGATACACACACACACACCACAGTCAGCAGTACTCGTAGCTGATCAACACAGTCAGCATTACCTGTAGATAATCAACATGGTCAGCATTACCCGTAACTTTAAACCAGTATTCGTAGCTGAAATGAAATGAAATTATGGTGCTTTGAGCCTCGCCGACCACAAAGGCCATCTCAAGGCTATCGCCGCATTAATAACTACTACAAGGATAAAAAAACAAACAATTAAAACGAGTCACCACTTCAAACTTTCCACTCCAAAGTTAAAAAAAAAACTTCCATAGTTTAAAACCTTCAAATCTGGTTAAAAATGTTCACTTCTTTTAAGAAGTCCATCAGCGCCCACGGAGGGACATCACGAAACAAAGTCTTCAAAGAAACCGCCGTGTAATGTCTGTGTCTAACGTCATGCAGATCCCAACAGTCAAGGAGCACGTGTTTCACGGTGAGAGGCTCATCACAGGGAATACATTGAGGGGCCTCTTCCCACTTCAACAAGTAAGAATGAGTAAAAAAAAAAAAGTGCCCCGCACGCAGTCTGCACAGCACAGACTCCTCCTTTCTGTTCTTCACCCCCGAAGGGAGGGTCTCTTTTAGGTCTGGACGGATCTGGAAGAGCTTTTTGTCCGTCTGGGTGTTCCACTCCTCTTGCCAAAGATCCTTAACGTAAGTGTTCACCTTCCGCTTCATGTCTGTGTATGGTACAAAGGATCTGGATAATACTTTCTTTACAGCGTTCCTGGCCAGCAGGTCCGCCCTTTCGTTACCACGAATGCCAACATGTCCGGGAAACCAGGCCAACACAACCTCGTATCCTTTCTTCGTTGCGAGAGTAAAAGCTTCATAAAAATTCCAGCAGTTTGGGATGAGTGATATTCCTGCAGGCGATCGCCTCCAGGGCTGACAAGGAGTCGGAAAAGATCATGAATCTCTTTTGTTTCGAAGAGAGAACCATTTTTACCGCCAGAACCAGTGCGGTCAGTTCCGCATTACCCGTAACTGATCAACACAATCAACATTACCCGTAGATAATCAAAGTACATGTATGCACCAGTCATGTATGATAACAACAAACATCATATCCATACATGTACATAAAACATGCATGATATACAGGAACACACTGTTCAACAAATTTCAGTTGTCAATCATCAACCTTAATACTGTGCGTGAACTGAGAATAAAATACCAAACGAACGCCCAAATTCAAACACACACCTGCATATCTATGCACATATGCCCCAACACCCCCCCAACCCCCGCACCTTCCCCCCTGCCCTCCCTCTCTCTCATGCCAACGGTCACAGGCATAACAGCTGAAAGGTTACGGCAATGATCTTTCAATCTAACAATCCTGTGTTTGAATCAGGTATCAGCACCTGCTGGTTTAAGGGTGGGAAAAAGAAAATTAATTTTGTGCTCTCCCAGGTCAAAATGTGCAGACCTGCTAGTGCTAATGCCTTCATCCTCTGTATGTATAGATCTTAAAAGGTTAAAAGAATTTTTGGAAGATCAAATACACATGTCAAAGATTCTGTAATCCATAACAGTGTTCCATGGGTGATAAAAACATGAACATCACCATCATGCATATTTCTGAAAAGAGTGTTTGCTTAAACAGTGGGGTAAAATTGGTCATATAAGCAAAAGCCAACTTGTACATTAAACTGAACATGGCAGGTGCAACCCATGGACGCAGAAAGCTAGAATCAAAATGGCTTTCTATAAACTCAAAATGAATGATCAAGTTCACATCCGAACAAATCAATCTGCATTCCAACACACACATACATTAATCACCAAGTATGCCAAATTACTTGAACAATGTTAACATCTTCATGAAACAGACAGACAGAATTACCAATACACATAACAGGCAATAGCATGTATTATGTCCTTTGCTCACCGGGTGAATATGTGATGAAATACTGGTATAAGTAATAATTGCAATTTGAAACCCCTACCACCTTGTATATGGCACCGTTCTCTTCCACCCACTGTTTTCCTCACAAGGTCTGGACGTCACAACATAAACAAACAAGAGGCACAGTCTTCATGGCTCATGTGAGATTCCTGCAGCAGTGCTGATTTGTAAACATACAAGAATGAAACTGAAAATGCAGGTGGTGAGGTGTGTGTGTATGGTGGTGGTGGAGGATTAGGGATGAGGGTGGCCAACCAATACTAATATGTGTAGCTCACGGCCAAATGATGCATATATTTTTGCTCACCATCTGAAACAAGTGTTTGTTGAACCGAAAGATGCATGCTGGAAAGGGAGCTAATCTGTATTAAACAAATCACATTAATCAGCATTTCTGTTTTAGGATCATATCATAGATGTCCCAAAGTTTCAAACTCTCCCTATTTCATCACAACTTTCCAACTTTGTTAAATCATTAAATCGCAGAACACATTTTGGGATGTAATACACATGATAATCACATCAAGTCTAGTCAAGTTCCTTTGACAAAATTACTATCAGCGGATCTGCCATGTTCTCCCATTACAAACACTTCTAACCTGATGTCATCATCTTCTCCATGACTCAAGTCAGTTTGAAGTCACTGACAGTAATATCCAAGCCTGCTCAAACCTCTCTTCTCAATGACCTGTGTCTTCAGCACAAACAAACAAATGGCCATCAACTGTCAAAACCTGTCAAAACACATGCTCTTAAAACGAAGTTACGAATTTTTCCCTCCTGGATTTGTTGAAAGTTTTACCAAAGACATACACACACACACACCCTGTAACACAGGACAATTACACAGACTGATACTTTGTTCAAAAACAACATGCCACAGGCCAACAAAAGCTCTTCACATCATGGCCATAAACTCGCTGTACAAGTCCATTGTAAACACCCAGTCCTCTGCGATCTGCTTCAGAAGGCCGGAAACCTGGTAAAAGAGGGGGCTGCTCGTAGAGGTCGCAGAGCCGACTTTCAACAAGGGGAGGTGGTCGGCATGCTGGTCCACCATGTCTTTCAACACCTCAAATCCCCTGGCCTCACTGCCACCTGACAGCCTGCACACAATGGGAGCAGTGGTCAAATGGTTAAAGCGCTGGATTCACACCTGTTTCCTGGGTTAGATCCCCAGTCTTGGCACACCTGGTGGGTAAAGGGTGGAGATTTTTTCAATCTCTCTGGTCAATATTTGTTCAGACCTGCTAGTGCCTGAACCTCCTCCGTACATATACACATGCAGAAGATCAAATATGCATGTTAAAGATCCATGTCAGTGTTTGGTGGGCTATGGAAACAAGAACATACCCGGAACATCCCTAAAACCGGAGTATGGTTGCCTACATGGTGGGGGTAAAAATGGTCATATATGATAAACCCCACTCATACATGTTTATGAGTGCATGTTGGAGTTGCAGCCCATGAATGAAACAAACAAACAAACAAAAAAGCAGGGTTCATGCATGTTTTGATTTATAAAATGTCTATAAAACTTTTTAAACAAGTCATAAATAACACAAAAGATTGGAAGCAATCGCTCCAGGAACCAAGATGAAACATACAAAATTCTTAGTGCCAGCTTCTGCCCCTTGAATGAATCATCATAGACTTCACTTATGAGAAACATGATTTCTGTGGGAAAAATTGTTTAGGTTGGTATCTATACATATATTTTTTCATTGGAACAATCATTTCACTTTTAAATTCAAATCCTGGCTGAGCATATTACCGCCTCTGTGTATTAATCACCGACAGAACCAATGTATTTTGTATCATAAAAGAGAGCCAGACTTAATACTTTTACATATCGAGGGCATTTGTTTACAAGATCTTTAATGACAAAAAATGTACGTAATTTTTTAAATACAACCCCCCACCCCACCCACCCAAAAAAACAACAACCCAACAACGACACCTCCATTCTATAGTTACAAAACCTGTATGCATCCTGTGTGTATCATTGTATCCCTGAACAAACCCTGTTACATGTAACAGGAGGGCACAGTGATCCCACCGAAAATGGAGGGAGGCTGCCTACATGGCAGGGGTAAAAATGGTCATACAGGTAAAAGCCCACTTGTGTATACAAGTGAACGTGGAAGTTGCAGCCCTTGAATGAAGAGGAAGACTGTGGTGATGTGTATGACTTGTCCCAGGGACAGCTTTATGATCGTGCATGGGTATGTTTGCATGAACTGTGCATGTGCGTGTGCTTTTCTGACTAATGTGTTACATAAAGGGTTCCCACAGTTGTCAGCAAAACAAAATTCCAAACTTTGTCCAGACAAGGTTAAAACTTTTCCACACCTGACAAAAAAACACCCAAATGAGTCCTAAATTTATTTGCTACACTGCAGATGAAAGATATCAGTGGATATCCTGCTACTGACGTTCAGTTTTCACACACACAAAAAAAAGAAAAAAAACAAAAAAAAAAAAAAAAAAAAGTCCAACATTTTTCCAGACCCTGAAGGTCAACCCCCCCCACCCCCAAGGCTTTTCCTGACTGTGGAATCCTGCATGTTTGTGGGCATATACCAAGGTGACAGACTGGTGGGGTTCACTTACTTGAAGTGCAGTCCCTTCAGAGAGGATCTTGGGCACACAGCCGCGGCTATGAAGTCCCATATGCTGTCTCCTGCACAACACGCCCAATGTCAAAGTTAAAAGTCTATAATATATATTTTTTTTTCTTTCTTTTATTTTTGCCTGCTGCTTGCTGCATCTTACTTTACTTTCCAAACAAAATCAAAAGACAAAGAAAATGATGGCTCCGTTTTATTTCAATGTAGTGAGAATGCAGCCTTCATTGACGAACATACTTGTCAGCAGTAGTGAAGAGGTAAACAAAAGTCCCCATTAATTTACAACACCAAACACTCTGGCAAAAGCTAAATGCAGGGAAGTGGAGTGGTGAAACAAACTGTGGTGACTATGACAGCAGCTTCTGAAGGACCACAGAATTTGAGACAAACATTTTCTTCGTTTTATCACTCACACACACACACATGCATGCACACACAAATTCATCCACCCAGATATAGCTACACCCATCCACCCACCAACAGTGAACACACACGCACATACACAAGCACTGAGAAATACAGACCCATCCATCCAAACACACTCCTCTCTCTCTTACACATCAATAAGATGCACTGACCAAAATCATTTGAAGAGAGATTCAGCGTCAATTGCCTTCTGGTTCTATGAAGCTTGACAGCATTCACAAATGCAGCATCGGTTACTATAAAAAGAAACAACATCATCATCAAAGAGAGCTACAATATAAAGCAGCAAAGAAAAATGGTATGCAAAGGTTGTATGAAATAAAGAAAAAAAACTGCATCAATGTTAGCATATGCTGATATGTTACAGTATAAACCACTGGGGCACTGTTATGGTGGGGTGTCAACTAATTCACAGAATCATCACCGAGTGGAAGCACGCACGCACGCACACACACACACACACAATCATCACCGAGTGGAAGCACACACAACACACACCATCACACACACACACACCATCACATACACAATCATCACTGAGTGGAAGCACACACACACACACACACACACACACACACACACACACAAACCATCACACACACCATCAGCATTTGACATAAAGACCAATGTCAAGTTCTGAACATATCAACCAAACTTCCTTTTTTTCTGTAACATTCTTTCAATGGGTAGGAGTGACTGATTTTTTAAGTAATCAGACCCCTGCTGATGTCTGCACCAGTGGGTCACACTACAGCACCAGTAATCAAATGATTTTTCTAATACTGAAAAGTTTGCAGCCAGGATACATGGGCTGTTTGATTACAGGGGGATGAAAACTAAAGGACAAAGCAACTGCCAAAATGCCAGTAAGGAAAATTTGTTCAACACAAAAGTCTTCCTACCCATTCTGATTTCACGCAGTGCACAAAATTCACACTGTCAAACAAACATTTATTCATGGAAAATTAAATTCTGATGATTGAAAAAATATCTCATTTAAGAGTGTGAGCATTTTTGACTCACTTGTGTAAACAAAGTGAGTCTATGTTTAAACCCGGTGTTTGGTTGTCTGTGTGTGTGTGTGTGTGTGTGTGTGTGTGTCTGTGTGTCCGTGGTAAACTTTAACATTGACATTTTCTCTGCAAATACTTTGTCAGTTGACACCAAATTAAGCATAAAAATAGGAAAAATTCAGTTCTTTCCAGTCATCTTGTTTAAAACAATATTGCACCTCTGGGATGGGCACAAAAAAACACAAAAAAACATGAAGCCAAATTATATGCAAACTGCATTTACTGTTATATTTATATTTTTTGTATTCTCTAAACTTGGCACTTTGATCTGATATTCTGACACAACAACAAGAGCAGTCATTATTATCATTTTTTGTTCAAACAGGAACTTCTTTTGCTAAGCATGGAAGTTTTATTTATTTTGCAAACGTTTTGGTGCAGATAGTAAAAAAGGGAAAATACTCTGTAATTAATGCTAGGGGAGTTAATTTGCTTTACACTGATCTTTCTCATCTTAAACATTACATTTTGAAATTATACTCAATACATAAAAAGCTTGTGTGTTTTACCCTCAGTGTACAGGGCTTTTTTTTTTTAAGCGCGAAGCTTTATAATAACAAATACAGAACACATTTTAACGATTAAATTTTTTAAAAAGTGTATCACAAGTGAGTCTTGAAGGCCTTGCCTCTCTTGTTATTTACGCTTTGTTCATTTGTTGCGTTGAATAACACAATATGACTCTACACCAATTGTTATGCTGTCATGACACAGGACTGACCAGAAACAAGAGGGAGAATGCATGTGAATGCTGGAAATAAAACACCATTTATAGCAACAACAACAACAACAAAAAAGACCAAAAACGACAGTCATGACTCACTCTGTTCTCCAGACAGTCCACACCTAGCCAGTGACAGAAACCTCAGTGAGGGAGAGGTGCCCACAATGTGACACAGTGTCTCCCACTGCTCACTCGTCACATGGCGCAGGCTGTTTTGCAGGTTGATGCACGTCAGTGAAGAGTGCACTGGAAAGGGAAAACAGTCAATTATGTGATTGCTGTCAGAACAGAAATCACTGAAAACCACCGAAGCTGACTCTTAGCAGCAGTGCAGGGTCACCTCTGGTGTGTGGCATGCAGGTGAACTAACATCCTTTGTTCCCTGTAGACTGCCAGCGCTGAGGCGGCAGCAGATTGACTGGGTTGTGGCTGTATATGGCAGACTCTTAATGAGCAGCATGGGAGTTATGGGGAAGCAACAACAACAAAAAGAACCAAAAAAAAAAAAAAAAAAGAAAAAGAAAAAAAGAAGAAGTGTCATTTATGCTTTTTGGAAGTACAAGTGTCAAATACGTCATTAACAAAAAAAAAAAAAAGAACAAAAAGAGAAGAAACATAAGTTGTTAAACTGTGCAGGATTACTTAAGTCAATGTTAAGGGTGCTGGGACAATGCATCAGATGAGTCCTCCATGGATGAAAACTGAAATTTCTGCATACTGCTTGCTTTGCTTTCAGCAGACCTGCTAGTGCCTGAACTCCCTGATTCATGCACAGGATCAAATGCACACATCAAAGATTCAATAATGTGTATCAGTGTTTGATGGGTAATGGAAATAACATACCCTGCATGCACACCACCCAAAACATGTATGTTTGTCTACATATATGGGTAAAAAGTCATGTGCGTAAAAGTCCACTTATACATTTGCAGGCATGAGATTGGGAAATTGTGATGGAGTCTAAAGGTGGGGGCCTTGGAGCCGCAGAAGGCCCCCAGTGGGGGTCCATGGGGCAATGCCCTGGTGGGGGTCTGGGGGCGAAGACCCCTGAAGCTGAAGGTTTTTCTCAATTTCAAACTATAAAATCTGCACTTGAGGGCCACCAATGCCTCTTAGGTATTCCAACCCATAGGAGACAAAAATCAGTCAAATTCTTCCTAAACTGAAGTGTTTTTGCTTTCAAACCTGTAAAAATCAGCCTTGGGTACATGATTTTCAAATTTTGTCTCATGAGTGTGTGTGTGTGTGTGTGTGTGTGTGTGTGTGTGTGTGTGTGTTTTCAGTGCAACTCTCTGTGTGTATGTGTGAGAAAGAGAGAGAGAGACAGACAGAGCAAGAGAGACAGATGAACAGACACTGAGAAGGAGGGAGGGGGGGGGGCATGGGAAGAAAGAGTAAAAGTTTGTATGTTTGCATGTATGTGAACTGCAACTCTGTGTGTTTTAACCTTTGTCAGTGTGTGTGTGTGTGTGTGTGTCCGAGGCTGGGGAATTGTCCAGAAGAGTTTCCTCTGAAAATCGGCTGGTGTCCAAGGATTGCCTGAGGCCCTTGCTGGGGTCCAGGGGGCAAAGCCCCGTGGCTGAAATCGAAAAATGTTTTTTAAGAGGTTTGGGGGCATCTCCTGTGTGTGTGTGTGTGTGTGTGTGTGTGTGTGTGTGTGTGTGTGTGGTGTTTTCAAGGAAAATATACTTTGCACACAAGTTTGCACTGTACCAATATAACTGACCATCTGGTCTCTACAGCTGTCATCTCTGTCACTGACAGGCATGTGTGTTGGTTGAGGAAGGAAATGGGGAAGGGGAATGACTGGAGGGAGGAGGGGGCAGGTATGTGACTGGTTATATCATTCAGCAGTCAGGGATTCTTAGCTAGAACCAGTGGTCTGTGTCCTGGCTCAATGCCAAAGCTGCCACAGTCATTGACAGTGGTTTTATTCCCCCCCCCCCTCACCACTGGTGGGAGACTCAGAGGGAGGGGAGAGGAACCTCAGCAAAAAATGAAAGTGAAGTCCACAGGAGGGTGCGTGAGGGGTTGGGGAGTGATATTTTCCCCTCTGAGATCAACTGCATTTCCGCTGAAAATAGCAGATCTGCTGAGAGTTTCCCAGCCTGGACTGTGCATGTGTGTGTGTTCAACTAAACTCTGAGTGTGAGGGAGAAAGAAAGAGAGAGAGAGAGACAAACAGAAAGAGGGATAGAGGGGTAGACAAAGAGACTGAGAGAAAGGGGGTAGGTGGGAGGAAAAAGTGCAAGTTTGTAAGTGTGCATTACTTTATTTACAAGTGTGCGCGCGCATGCTTGTGTGTACGCGAGAAAAGAGTGTGCGTGCGCGCGCACGTGCATGTGCGTATCATTAAGCTCTGTGTGATTGTGTGAGCGCTCATATGTGTGCACATGTGCGAGTGTGAAGGAGAGAGAAAGAAAATACAAAACAGAGTATGTGTATACGATTGTGCATTCATGTGATTTTTTTTCAAAGTAAGAGTGTGAATGTGTGTGTGTGTGTGTGTGTGTGTGTGTGTGTGTGTGTATGTGCATGCATCCGCATTCAATTCAGCTCTGTGCCTGTGCATGCGTGTGTACCTTGGTAATCTGGCTATAGATCTCAGATCTAAATACACTGACTTGCCATGAACTGTCTGCTGTCAGAAAAAGCAGGATGTCAATTGCTACAGAGTTTTTGTTTCAATCGGAACAAATTTACTGTGCATAATGTGGCAAACATTTGCAGCTTTTGTTGAATGAACAGAGGCTCAAGCAGATGCACCTATGGCCCTAGGTGTTTGACAGGGATGGAGATCGTGTGCAACAGCATTAACGTGTATCTGTGCGGGCCTGCACGTTTGTGCGTGCGTGTGCGCATGCTCGCATGTCTGTGTGTTTGTGTATGTGTGTGTGTGTGATCGCCCACAAGTGTGTGCATGTGCACGCGTGCATGTGTGTGTACTTTGCTTTCCACAGTGATATCAATGTGTGCCATGTAGGGATCGCCTTCTGTTATCGGCATTTTGACTTCAATCAACCATTAGGAAACCTTTTGACTTTGATTTTGGTGCTCTGACAAGTCACTGGATCACCTCTCAAGGGGTCAACAAACGACGCTTTCGAAACAGCATGAGCTTTCCTTTTTTTTTCTTCAGAAAATGGACGGTCCATTTTTGATGTAAATCTGATATCAGATATCCGAGTTGCACGCATACAATCTGACACAAATCGCACTTGGCCAGCAGCGTCAATTTTGTGAATGGCGTCACCTACCCGTATAAGTTATTTTTTGTTCTTCACTTCTGTTTTCACGGTCTCATCTTGCCAGGCCCAGTTCCACTTATTTTTCATTACTTTATCAACCTCTGCTACAAAAATCTAATTATCCTTTGTGAGCTTTCTCATTTTGTCCACGATTGAAGATGATCGACGAAATCAGGTATCTTTCCAAGTTGTGAAGCCTGCGAGCGGAAGTTGTGTAATCGCGACTGAATTTGGATAAGCTGAATGATGACAGAGGAGCAACAGAACACTTTTTCTCAATTGGTTTGCTTATCCAAACATGGGACATTTTGCCAAATGCTGTGGGTCAGTCTTGTCAATCGGTCAGACAACAATAGTGCAGCGTTCGGTAGGAACCCCCCCCCCCCCCGACCCTCACTTCGATTTTCTCAACAGAATGGCCTCTGGAGCCAATTTTCAGACAGAAATCCAAGTACAGTCGGAAAAATCTCATGCCTGATTTGAGTAAATGTGTGAGTTTGGGCCATGAACATTTCAGACTGAGAAATACAACAAAAAGGTGATCATATCTAAACATGCACACATACATCTATTCAGCAATTCAAGTGATTACACTAACGGCAAACACACAAGCACGATTAACAGATTTCATCAAGAATAAAATATAAGGTACTGTATTTGTGCACACATGCACACACACACACATGTGCAGTATCAGCATCAGTAGCTCAAGGAGGCGTCACTGCGCTCAGACAAATCCATATACGCTACACCACAACTGCCAAGCAAGCAGATGCCTGACCAGCAGCGTAACCCAACACCCACACAAAAACACAGGCACACACACAAAACATGAGCAGACAAACACACCACACCCACAAACCCCTGTCCTAACTCACCTCGACTATCCAAAGCCTGCAACAGAAGGTCAACACAGTCTTTTTTCAGCGAACAGTCCTGCAGTGAAATCCGACTCAGGACGTCACAGTTCCTGATGAGATATGCAATTGGGCTCAGTTCACATACTCCAAAAAACACCACATCCTTCAGGTCCAGCTCTTGCACGCCCGGGAAGCCAGTCCTTGGACAGAACCACAAAACTAACACAAAACAAGTTACGACAAAAGCCAATGATTTGTGATCAGCTTAACATTAACAAAAACTCACGATTGAATAGGAGTAACCCTTCATCTGAAGCAATGGTTAACAACAAAACTAACAAACAATAGGGCGGGATGGCTACATTCTATTTTTCTTTTTCAGTGGGACATAGAATTTTCCCTTCATGTAGGCCAGTTGGTCGAGTATTGAATGTGTAAACAAGAGCTAGGAAAAGCAACCATGCAAGCCTCTCAAAAAGAGTTTCATTGGGAAAAATTAACTGATCAGTCATGGTCTTGCCAGAGCATCTTCATTCTGCTCTAACTTCAAGGTTGGCATACCAACTGCAATCAAAGCTGATTCCCAACCCAGAAATATATGGTTTGTGTCAAGAAATTAGCAAACCTTGCCACACATACACACTACCCACCTGCAATCAGTGCAATCAGCTTTTTCTGGTTGGTCGGCACTGATGTCTCCATCGCTGTCTGGCAAAAGAATAGGAAAGGCTTGCAAACCACACGATTCTACCTTCAGGAGCTTCAGTGGCTGGATGCTGAAAAGTAGTGCAGAACAGCGTCAGTGTAACTCACATGTAAACAATCAAAATGTGAATCTATACAGCGCCTAGCAGAATGGGGTTTACAAAAACAGGTAAATAGATACACAAACACACACACTCATATATATCTGAACAAACATACATAGACAAGAAGTACAGAATGAGAACAATGGGGGTGTTCTATATTAGCAGAAAGAAATGGCAGTATGAGGCTTGTATTCCCTGTGACAGAATGACAAACAGCACGAGGGAGAGAGAATGAATTAGTATAAGTAACTACATGGGTATTTGCTTACTGACTTAGGCCTTTCACCCCTCCTGGGGTACAGGTTGTCAACAAGAGACCTCCACAGTCCCCTATCCTGTGCCTTTGCCTCTCTCTCTATATATATATCTATGGCTCCTGGTAAGGTCCATCTTCTTAGTGTCTACCTGGAGGTCCTTTCACAAGGTGTTTCTTGGTCAGTCTCTCATTCCCTTCCTTGGGGGTTCCATGTCAAGGCCTGTCTGGTGATGCCTGATAGATGATGCTAGTTCCCCTACCATTCATCCCACCTTCCAATTCCATCCCCAACCTCTCACCTTCGTCCAAATTTTGCTTTTCAGCTAGCAGTTGTGTGTTATGCATTGGCAGTTGGCAAGCCAGAAATAGTGAGAGAAAGAGCACTGGCAGGACTTACTAACATAACCTGATTCGAACTGAATAAGATTTGTTCATTATCTTGATGTACAGTGATCAGACTGCACTTCAGCACATGATCTAACATTATGTACAATAATATTTTATCAATCTTTCGACCAATTCAACCCTGGGAAGTTCACAACCTCGGCAGGTACCCACACTGTGTTTCCTCCAAACTATGTGTGGATATATCCAGAAACACTGTAAAGTTAGTTCTCATTCCTTGCGGTTTATGCATATGTATGAATGTGAACACCATTCTAAATGAAACAAATTTTGATGCCACAGCTATGCTAAGGCGCAGTGTTCGATGAGTTACAATATTTTTCTTGCCAAGGTTCTTAGTAGCTGCCCATCCCAAGTGTACACAACAGGTATGATCAATAGGAGGGTTTGCAGGCTCACTTTCGTGGTGGAACGTTTATCACTTGCGAAGTGAAAAGTAGGTCATATGACGTCATGAGCAGCCAACCACTGTAACTAGCTTTCTTGAGTTTGCACTGCCTGATCGGACAACTTTTCTATAGTCTATAAATGGATCAGTTGGAATATGTAGTGGCAGAGATGTGACAAGAACTATGCTCAAAGTAAACAAAGAAGACTAAAGCGATAATGATTGTAATTATAAAACCAAATAATTCTTGTAAAGTTGCAAAAATAGTCACCGAAATTGTTCAAAATCGTTTCATCAGAATAGCGATTTCTGCAACAAAATACTTAGCCCTTTGGTGATCCAGAAAAAAATCAGAAAATGCATGTGCATGTGGTTCTCACTAAAAGTGACTGGGAATCCCCACAAAACTCAGACAAAAGTGGGTCTGCTGCAAACCCTCCCTAATATCTGATTCCTTCTCTTTTTTCAAAATTTCATTTCCATTTCATTTTCTCAAGGAGGCGTCACTGCATTCAGTCAAATCCGTATATGTTACACTATTATCTGCTGCGCAGATGCCTGACCAGCAGCATAACCAAATTCACTTAGGCCTGGAGTGCATGGATTTGTGTTCCTGTCAGAGAGGACTCCTACAGAATTTTGCCAGAGGACAACCCTTTTGTTGCCGTGTGTTCTTTTTCAGTGCACCAAGTGTGTGCTGCACGCAGGACCTCACTTTATCATCTCAACCTAATGACTGGATGCTCAGTTTGATATTGTCAGTGAAACTTGGAAGAAAGGGTGAAAGTGGGAATTGAACCCAGACCCTCACAGACACTGTACTGGCAGGTGAGCATCTTGACCATTCTGCCACCTTCCACCACACTTTTCTTTTAGATTCCTATTCTTTTCTTGAAATCCATTTCCATCACACAACTTGGAGGTCACAACACAATCACACTGATGGTGGTGTGTCCATCGAGATCGATGATGACCATCGTTGTCATCCAGCTGGGGGATGGGGGGAGGGTGGTGGTGGGGTAGGGGGGAGGATGCTCTTGAATCTATCTGTGAATGCGCAGATGGCTGAATAGTCCAATCTGCGCACGAAATGTTCGCTGACAGTTGGGGCAGACAAAGACAGGCATATCATTGTCAGGGAGCTTGTTTGCCCGTGACTTTCTGGCCTGCCTCTTCTGAACAGCTGCTGCAGTCCTGTTGGCCTCGCACAACTTGGCGCCTTTGTGCACAGCAGCGCGCCATTTGTCACGGTCCACTGCAGATTCCTCCCAGGAGTCAGGGTTGATATCAAACGCTTTAAGAGAGACTTTCAGAGTATCTCTGAAGCGCTTCTTCTGACCTCCGTGTGATCTCTTCCCTTGTTGCAGCTCGCCATAGAAGAGCCTTTTGGGCAGCCGATGGTCTGGCATGCGCGCCACGTGTCCAGCCCAGCGAAGCTGGGACTGCATCAGGATGGTGAAGATGCTGGGAAGGGTGGCTTTTGCGAGCACCTCTGTGTCTGGGGTCCTGTCTTGCCACTTGATGTTCAGTAGCTTTCTGAGGCATGTTGTGTGGAAGTGGTTCAGCTTCTTGGCATGTCGTTGGTACACTGTCCAAGTTTCGCAGGTGTACAGTAGTGTGGGGAGAACTACTGCTCTGTAGACCTTTAGCTTGGTCTCAAGACTAATGCCTCTTCTGTTCCAGACATTTGCACTGAGTCTGCCAAAAGTTGAGCTTGCTCTTGCAATCCTGACGTTCAGTTCATCGTCGATGGTCGCATTTCGTGACAGTGTGCTGCCAAGGTATGTGAACCGCTCCACCGCACTGAGTCTCTGACCGTTGACTGTGATGTTGGGCTCAACGTAGGGTTTCCCTGGGGCTGGCTGATGAAGAACTTCAGTTTTCCTCGTGCTGATGGTAAGGCCGAAGTTCCTGGTGGCAGTGGCAAACTTGTCGACGCTGAATTGCATGTCAGCTTCAGATCCAGCGTTGAGGGCACAATCATCAGCAAACAAAAAGTCTCTGATGATGTCTGTCATGACCTTCGTTTTTGCTTGAAGCCTTCTGAGGTTAAACAACTTGCCATCTGTTCGGTACTTTAGGCCGATTCCAACATCGCCATCTCTGAAGGCATCAGTAAGCACTGCAGAGAACATGAGGCTGAACAGCGTTGGAGCCAGGACGCAGCCTTGCTTGACACCATTTGTGACAGCAAAAGGAGCAGATGTTTTGCCATTGTTCTGGACTCGAGCCTGCATGCCTTCATGGAATTGGCTGACCAAGGAAATAAATTTCCGAGGGCATCCGTACTTGGCCATGATCTTCCACAGTCCCTCTCTACTTACGGTGTCGAAGGCCTTAGTGAGGTCGACATAGGTGGAGAACAGATCAGCATTTTGCTCCTGACATTTCTCTTGCAGCTGCCTTGCAGCAAACACCATGTCGGTGGTTCCGCGCTCTTTCCGGAATCCACATTGGCTCTCAGGCAAATGACCTTGGTCAAGGTGTGCTGTGAGGCGGTTTAGTAGGATCCTGGCAAGTATCTTGCCTGTGATGGAGAGCAAGGAAATGCCCCGATGGTTATCACAGGCTTGCCGGTTCCCCTTTCGCTTGTACAAGTGAATGATAGATGCATCTTTGAAATCCTGGGGGATCGTCTCTTCTTTCCACATGAGTGAGTACAGCTGATGGAGCTTCTCAGTCAGCACAGTGCCTCCATCCTTGTAGACCTCTGCTGGTATGGAGTCTGAGCCAGGTGCTTTGCCACTGGATAGCAGACGGATTGCTTTCTGGGTCTCAAGAAGTGTTGGCGGATCGTCCAGTGCTTCGTTGATGGGGACTTGTGGGAGACGGTCTACGGCTTCATCATTTATGGAGGAAGGGCGATTTAAGACACTGTTGAAGTGCTCAGCCCAGCGTTCGAGAATTTTCTCCTTCTCGGTGATCAAGGTATTCCCATCTGCACTGAGGAGGGGGGATGATCCTGAGGATGTGGGGCCGTAGACTTCTTTTAAGGCATCATAGAACCTCTTCATATCGTGCCTGTCAGCATATCCCTGGATCTCATCAGCTTTGTCACTCAGCCACTTATCCTGCATCTGGCGTAACTTTTGCTGAACAGTCCTGCGGATGGCATCGTACGCATCCTTTTTTGATGTGGACTTTGGGTTGCTCAGGTAGGCTTGATGCAGACGGCGTTTCTCATCCAGGAGCTGCTTGATTTCATCACAGTTTTCATCAAACCAGTCTTTGTGCTTTCTGGTCATGGGTCCCAGGGTCTCTGAAGCTGTACTATAGATCAGCTCACGCAGGGTCCTCCAGTCAGACTCCACATTCTGGTTGTCCAGAGAGGCGGATTCCAGACGATCTTCCAGCAGCCCCACAAAGGACTGTTTGATGGTGAAATTCAGCTTAGCGATGTTGAGCCGTTTTGGAGCCTTCTGGCCTTGGGGGCGTCTCTTGGGCTGGATTCGAATATTCAGCTTCGAGACTACAAGGCGATGGTCTGTCCAACACTCGGCGCTGCACATGGTCTTTGTTACACGTACATCTTGCCTATCCCTTTTCCTGACGATGACGTAATCGATGAGATGCCAGTGCTTTGAGTGAGGGTGCATCCATGACGTCCTTTTACGGGTAGGGAGGCAGAAAACTGTGTTGGTTATCAGCAGTTCGTGCTCTGCACAAGTCTGAAGCAAAAGCAATCCATTTGGGTTGCAGTGGCCCACACCGTGCTTTCCAATCACTCCATCCCAGGAGATGTAGTCAGAGCCAACTCTAGCATTGAAGTCCCCAAGAATGATGAGCTTGTCTGCTTTAGGGATAGCAGCAATGACAGAGTGAAGGTCCTCGTAGAACTTCGCCTTCACTTCATCCGGGTTGGTCATGGTTGGGGCGTAGGCACTGACAATGGTGAGGTGCTTCTGGCCAGATGCCAGTGGGAGTTTCATGGTCATAAGCCTATCGTTGACTCCCTTTGGGATTCCAGCTAGCTTGCTGACAAGTGCTGTTTTTACTGCAAAACCAACGCCAGCCTCACGTCGCTCTTCGCTTCCTCGTCCACTCCAGAAAAAGGTGTAACCAGATCCCCGTTCACAGAGCTCGCCTTCGCCTGCAAGCCGAGTCTCACTCAAGGCTGCGATGTCAATGTTGTATCTGGCGAGTTCGGATGCAACTAGTGCCGTTCTCCTTTGGGGTCTGTCCATGTTATCTCTGTCCAGGAGAGTCCTTATGTTCCAAGCACCAATGGTGAGAGGAATGATTCTTGTTTTTTTCTTTTCTTTCTTTTTGTTTCGACCGCTGATGTAGGGTCCCCGCCAGCCGCGGTATGCTGGCCAGGGTGATATGGAGCAGGCAATTTTTAGGGCACCTTTTCTAGCCCCTTCCTCATGCCAGGGAGGTGAGCAGTGCATTCCTAAAGAGGGCTGCTCAGACGCTCAGACGGCTGCCGAGCTCCATCGCTGCTCCTGTCGACGAAGAACGACCCTATAGCCTGAGCCGCCTGCGTGCAGGTCTGCGGCTGCGACTGCCAGTGTACCCACACCTGTCGTTTCGTCGCTCGCCTGTCGCCACAGGACTTGGGGGTGATGAAATGATGAAGGATGAAAGGTCATTTTGGATGACTGATGACTTGCGCGATGAGTTTGTTTAAAGTGAAGAGGAGTTGCGCAACGTCGACCTCACTCTCTCGTCCAGGTCCACCAATTTCCAGTGGCAAGAGTAAGTCGAGACGACTGGAGGATGAGCACAGATGCAGTGGATGACCAAGATATCCTTTTGGTGTCTCATCTTGCTCTCTGCACTCCACAGTGCGTTGCTGTAACCGCCTTCCTCTCCGTTGAACCGATAGGTTTCTTCCGCAGATTCTGCCGGATCCAGACTTCGCATGCGTGGGTAGACACACCCCGGGGGCCAACTGCGTGTGGCATGCACACAGCACAGTGGAGCTAGATGGCCGTCGGTGGCTCTCCTGAGCCGACGCCCTTTCATGGATCTCCATAAGGGTGTCTAGCCACCCGCCTCACCAGTCCCGGAAGGGAGCAGTGGGAGTGCCGGTTTAGTCGCCGGCAACCCGACCCTGAACAGGTTGTACTGGATTACAGGTTACCAGTAGCAGATCTAATGACCTGACCTGACCATGATACAGCCTATATGGCTGCCTACATAGTATCACACTGATACAGCCTATATGGCTGCCTACATAGGGGTTAAAAACGATCATATACAAGTAAAAGCCCATTAAACAAATGAGTCAATGTTGCAATTCACAAACACACAAGAAGAAATTTTTTCTCTTTTTTTTTTCTTTTTCTTACGTTTTTCCATCATGGCTGGTACGATCCAATCCAATGAGGAATTTCAGCACTCTGCAGAGAAAGGTGCTTATGCATTCCAAACAAGCCATGGTGTTTGAACACTTCAGAGCCACAGAGTGCAGAGTTCCCTCCTTGATCCGTTCCAGCAGTGCATCAAACAAGAATCTGTAGTCTGCACACACAGGAGAGCAAAGGGGAAATCATCCTTCTCTGCCACACAGCTCTGTGAGACTGCACATAAAATCAATCAGATTAACTGAGCTAAACTTAAAAGTGAGAAATTAGGAACATTTTTAATTTGGTTGAAACACTCTTACTCTCAAGCCACATCAGCAAACATACATTAATTTTTATCTACAAGGCATACATACACTTGGGCCTACCTGCAAGACGGTGTAACTGCTATGATTAAGCTGACTGGTCTACTAAATGCTGTTTCAATGTAAACACGCACGCAATTAGCTGAGCATCATCATGTGAGACCAAGGTTAGCAGTGACTGCTGTGGCCTCGTGATCAATAGGTCTAGAGCATCCGGGTAATGTTACGACAGGAAAGCATATGTGACCATGCTATGTAGTCGAAAATGAACCTGTTGGAACAAATTTGACAATGGCGCAACATCGGAACAAACAAAGATCGAGCATAACGAAATACGGCAAAATCATAACAGTCAGCATTTCTGCATATAAGCATATACTCACACACATACACAGCACCCACCACAACAAGCACAGAGAGAGAGAGAGAGAGAGATAGAGAGAGATAGAGAGAGAGTGAGAGAGAGAGAGAGAGCCAACAACACAGCACCTACCAAAACTGATCAACGGCATACTGCCGTACACACTGAAGTCCAGGTCCACAGAGGACAGGGACGACCAGCCACTAAGAACGCTGCGCAGCCCCTCATGCACACGGACCCATGTCTCCCCCTCAAAGTTCGCATCCACCTTCCAGGACGCCGACAGGTGTTCCACCCCCCTGCTCTCGTGTCCCTCCATCTTGTGCACGTCACTTAGAGCCTTCATTAACCTGCACAGTTCATAACACTGATGTACCCCTGAAAAACAGAGTATGGATGCCTACATGGCAGTGTAAAAACAGTCATGCATGTAAAATCCCACTAATACATATGAGTGAACATGGGAGTTGCAGCCCATGAAGAACACTAATGTCTTACTTCATTAATTCATTCACTGACACTCATATCATATGATAAAGTGTCTGCACCTCAACGCCACCCTACCAAACACATGACCTTACCACACCATCACACCAATATCTGAGGTCAGTCATGTGCTGAATCTTCCTGTGCATATGCACATAGAAGATCACAGGTGCACATTAAAGATCTCATAATCCATGTCAGTGTGTATGATTGCAAGTGTGTGAATGCATGAGCATGTATATGTGTCTGTGTGAGTGCGAGTGTGTGTGCAAGCGTGTACATGTATATGCAAACGTTTCTCATCAATCCAATAATAAACCAAGCACGTACGTGTGCGTGTGTGTGTGCATGTGAGAGAGTGTGAGTTTGTGCACACGTGTGCATACTTTTAAATATGTGAGTCTCATCAACCCAATCAGCAACCAAGCATCGCACATGAAAAAAATTCCACCATCAAACACACATTAAAAACACAAAAACAACAGACATACAAGAGGGCGTTGTAGTCTTCCTCCTCATGGTCGGAAGACACACCATGGGCTTCGTCCAGCAAGTCGTAGCAGTGGTCACTGGTGATGGACGCCACTTCTGCGCCATGTGATTCCTCTGCACCCTGCCCTCCTTCTTCCAACTCCTCTTCCTCCTCCTGTGTCCAGTCTTCCTCCTGACAACCTGAGACAGCAGCATCTGTCCAAAGACTTTCCTCTTTTGCTGTCCACTCTGTAGAGTCTTGGAAAGCAGAGGAGGATGCACCTGTTCTAGGATCGTCTGTTTCTCCTGTTGGTGCTGAACGGCTGGTGTGAGCGTGGTGTGAAGTTGAGGCAGAGTGCTCTGTCTCGGCCACACCTGTCAGCCCAGTGTAGCCCAGGTCCCTCAGCATGTTCACCAGGTGCAAGGTCAGTCCAAGCTTATTACCATGGTTACGGTCTGACTGACCGTATCCAAGGTCAAGGCCTCCAACAGCGGCTCCAGTCGCTCTGCTGCCTGCCAGACACAAACCCTCTGCTCTGTTAACAGGTGGAACACTTTCCTCACTGAGTTCTGTGTTACTTTTTTCTGTGTCATCGTCACCACTGTCATCACTTCCTACTGTGTCATCACCACCGTCATCACTTTCTACTTCATCATCACCATTGTCATAACTTTCTACTCCATCGTCACCATCATCATCACTTCTTTCTGTATCATCACCACCACCGTCATCACTTCTTACTCCATCACCACCACCGTCATCACTTTCTACTTCATCATCACCATTGTCATCATTTTCTACTCCATCGTCACCACCATCATCACTTCTTTCTGTACCATCACAACCACCGTCATCACTTCTTTCTGAACCATCACCACCACCGTCATCACTTCTTTCTGTACCATCACCACCACCGTCATCACTTCTTTCTGAACCATCACCACCACCGTCATCACTTCTTTCTCACCACCACCGTAATCACTTCTTTCTGTACCATCACCACCACCGTAATCACTTCTTTCTGTATCATCATTAACACCGTTATCACTTTCTTCTCTTCCATCATCACATCATGCATCATCATCATCATAGTGTCCTGCATCATCATCATCATCATCATGGTGTCCTGTATCATCATCATCATCATCATGGTGTCCTGTATCATCATCATCATCATCATGGTGTCCTGTATCATCATCATCATCATCATGGTGTCCTGCATCATCATCATCATCATCATAGTGTCCTGCATCATCATCATCATCATCATGGTGTCCTGTATCATCATCATCATCATCATGGTGTCCTGATGATGGTGCTCTGTACCATTATCATCATCATCATCATCATGGTGTCCTGTATCATCATCACCATCATGATGTCCTGTATCATCATCATCATCATCATGGTGTCCTGCATCATCATCATCATCATGGTGTCCTGTATCATCATCATCATCATGGTGTCCTGTATCATCATCATTATCATAATCATCATGGTATCCTGTATCATCATCATCATGGTGTCCTCCTCCTCCTCCTCATCATCATGGTGTCCTGCATCATCACCATCATGATGGTGTCCTGTATCATCATCATCATCATCATGGTGTTCTGCATCATCATTATCATGGTGTCCTGCATCATCATCATCATCATGGTGTCCTTATCATCATCATCATTATCATCATGGTGTCCTGTATCATCATCATCATCATGGTGTTCTTATCATCATCATCATTATCATCATGGTGTCCTGTATCATCATCATCATCATGGTGTCCTGCATCATCATCATCATGGTGTCCTGCATCATCATCATCATCATGGTGTCCTGTATCATCATCATTTCATCATGGTGTCCTTATCATCATCATCATCATCATGGTGTCCTGCATCATCATCATCATGGTATCCTTTATTATCATCATCATCATCATGGTGTCCTTATCATCATCATCATCATCATGGTGTCCTGCATCATCATCATCATGGTATCCTGTATTATCATCATCATCATGGTGTCCTGCATCATCATCATCATGGTGTCCTGCATCATCATCATCATGGTATCCTGTATTATCATCATCATCATCATGGTGTCCTGCATCATCATCATCATGGAGTCCCTCTGCATCATCATCATCATCACTCCCCCCTGTATCATCATCATCACTCCCCCCTGTATCACAATCATCATCGTCATGGTGTCCCTCTGCATCATCATCATCATCATCATCACTCCCCCCTGTATCAACATCACTCCCCTCTGTATCATCACTGTGTCCTGCAGACTCCTCACCTGTAAAACGACTCTCTGTGTTTGTTGCACCGAGGCAGACACCAGTCCGCAGAGGTGGACACTGTACTCTGCATGCCGTGTCCAACAGAACAGGGAAGTACCGAGTGCAGCGGCTGCAGTGGAACAGGCCGCTGACGATGAAGAAGAGCACCAGCCATTCCACGGTGAAGACGCCCATGTTAAGCAGGTGCAGAATCCTGAGGCGGCCGTTCTGCATCAGCTCCTTCAGAACCTGAAGAACATGTCCAAACAGTCAGTTTCCAGTTTCAGTGTCATGTCTCTGCTTCCAGGTCATTTCTGCAAACTGCACTTCATCATGTTTCTGACCTTTTAACCAACCATGACCCTTCAAGGTCTGTCCGCTCTTCTGCTGGTGACAGAATCTCCTGCGTTCTCACATCAAACAGAGAAACACGGCAGGAGAGTTTTTAGTTCTTCACTTGTACAAACCTGGAATTCACTGAGCCTTTTTCAGTCTGTCACAGTCCTTCACTCACATCTCTTTGTAACAATCTGAAAATATTCCTTTTCAAGCTATTTCTGCATAATTAAGGCACTTCATTCCCTGTCTGTACTGTATTCTACTGATCCACTTGTTTCTTCCATGCATGTGCATGTTCGTGTGTGTTCTTGTGTGCTTTGACTCTGACTGACATGTTTCTGTAAAACGCTGAGAGATTTGAAAGAGCTATATAAATGTACTATTATTATCAGTTTTGACCTTGCGCGCGCGCGCGCGCGTGTGTGTGTGTGTGTGTGTGTGTGTGTGTGTGTGTTTTGTTTATTTGTTTGTTCGTTTCAAGCTATTTGCCTTTGACATGAGCCTTTGCAAAAATCATGCTCAGCTGAAATGTTACATTTCATGAAAAACGTCAGAGACCTGCCACACTGTCAAGTTAGACAGAAGCAATCATGAGACATTTCTAACTGCATTAAAATAATAGAATGCTGTCTCTGAAGTTCACTCATTGTTCTGTGAGTGAAAATTTGTGTGGGTGACAATTTTTACAAGTCATATAGGCAGCCATACTCTGTTTTCTGGGTGTGTATGCTGGATATGTTTGCGCTTCCATAACTCAACAAACATTGGCAAGGATTATGGGATCTGTTTATGGGAGTCTATAGACAGGATCTGTTTATGGGAGTCTATAGACAAACTGTTGCAAATATTTCAACCAAAGAGACAAATTTAATATAGGGAAGTGAAGCGTTGGGAGGCTAGGGGAGAGACAGGAAGCAGATAGGTTTATTGACCATCATAACACTGATGCTATGTTTGAGTAAAACGCCTTTAGATGAGTAAGTGGTCACTCTCATGTGAAACACTAAAATCTTCAGAGTTCCAGAACACATAGGAAATTTAATTCAGGGTACCCAGGACTCTGATGGGAAGCCCTACTGTTTTTTATCATGGAAATGTACCCACCAAAAACAGAGTACGGCTGACGAAATGGCAAGATAACGCCCACACTCATCAAACCCATACCCCACCCCTGTAGGTTGGAGTGAACAAAGAAGTTGGAACCCACAAATACAGAAGAAGAAAAAAATCATGCTAATATAACAATAATGGACAGTGATATAGTACGTAATCCAGAAAACTGCTGTGAATGCTTTATAAAACTTAATACTCAAAGCAACACATTCTTCTTCTTCTTCTCCACCCTCAACCATAAAGGATCACTGAGATGTGCAAACAGATTCCCCGGGGTCTCTCAGTTGTGACACACAACATAATATTTCACTTCTTCTTCTTCTTCATTCATAGGCTGCAACTCCCATGTTCACTCGTATGTACATGAGTGGGCTTTTACGTGTATTGCTGTTTTTACCCTGCCATGACAGCAGCCATACTCTGTTTTCAGGAGTGTACATGCTGGGTATGTTCTTGTTTCTGTAACCCACCAAATGCTGACATGGATTACATGATCTTTAATGTACGTATTTGACCTTCAGCTTACGTATACACATGAAAAGGGTTGAGGCACTAGCAGGTCTGCACATAATGTTGACCTGGGAGATAGGAAAAAACTCCACCCTTTACCCACCAGGTGGATTACTGAAATTCAAACGAAAATCCAACACTTTAACCACTCAGCTAATGCACCCATCTTATATTTCATAAAAAATATAAACAATTGACAATCATTGAATCATCACTGCCGCTACGACTGATGGAGAATTTGCACTTGAAGAGAGTGCACAAAAGGAAATTTTCTTCCTAAAATTATGTTTAAGTAACACACTTACCGTGACCCATGAGTGCAGACTCTGGCAGGGGTCTGATTCCTGTCCTGTGCAAACTACTACCCGCCCATGTGGAGAAAACGAAAGTAGCTACGGCCAATAACCTCCCGAAGTAGGTCACCTCCCCTTTGCATCCCTGACTAGCGCCCTCTTTCTCCAGCAGCCGTCTGTCTTGACGGCTGCTCCTGTGCTCTGCACACGGTTAAGTTTTCTGTCTATCGATTCTTTGGCACTCTCGTTTTGTGTCCGATGATGAATCACAACAGGTCACAAAACTACTTGGCCCAACTGGGTGATCGAGCTCAAAGGCACGATCACAATCGACCGGCGGACACAGTGAATACTTACATAAAAATCATGTTGACACCTACTTTCTCCTTGTAGAAATGTTTATTGTATACCTTCCTTAAGATCTGGTGGCAATGATTTTGTTGTTACATGTGGTGGTCTTGTTTTCTTTCATAGCGAAGGTTTTCTCTCCACCTTCATCATCTCACACACTCACTTGTAACTGGTATTGCGCTGTCTTACATTTTATAAAAAATATCATAAAACAAGTGGAGGCGGAAGGATGAAGGCCAGGAGAAACTAACCTGTAACCAGGTCCCAGAGCCGAAGAATTGAACCTGATACCTAAAGTCCACCTTCAGCACCACCAGACTGGTGGTCAGCGGTGCGATGAACTGAGGGTGGTGAATGGGCATCCTGTCCACTGTGGCCAGATCGAGGCTCACTTTCTTCAGCTGCCTCAACATCTTCACAGCCTCTTCTTCTGTTGACTGGGAACCATCAGTGGTGTAATCTGAAAACATTAGTATCAATTTGAAGACTGTCATATTTGGATGTGTGTGAAAGTACTTTGTAATGGTCTTGTGAAGTACCTTGTATCATGAGAACAAAACCTTCATGGCAAGTGGAAAAAAAAAGAAAGAAAAAATCCTGATAGGCCTGACAGTCTTTACCATAAATGCCTACCCCAAAAATCTTACCACTAGGAGCAGATGATATAAAAATCAGGAACAATGTTAGATTTTTTTTAAAAAATAGGATTTACAGGAACACACATTTTTCTTTTTTGTTTCAAAGTGCTGAGGACAGCCATTGATTCATCACTGCCGCTAGGACTGATGGAGAATTCGCACTTGAAGAGAGTGCACAAACTAAGTTTTTCCTTTGCTGTCCTTGTAGAAATGTTTATTGTATACCTTCCTTAAGATCTGGTGGCAATGATTTTGTTGTAAGGGATGGTGGTTTTGTTTTCTTTCATAGCGAGGGTTTTCTCTCCACCTTCATCATCACTCTCAGTCTCACACACTCACTTGTAACATCAGCCATCTTTTCACTTTGGTATGCTTTCTCTTAACTTCAACTCTTCCGTAGCCAGTTGACCCCTAGTCTGCCTAGATGACGAGATAACTTGACAGCACAACTGTGGATGCTTTGCTGCCACAATGATGAGATAACCTGCCAGCGAAATATTCTGACTTTTCCCCAGTTTTCATTGAGTTCATTGACAAAAAACCTGCTAGCTTTAGCTTGGGAAATCTTTCTAGATTTTATTGATAGCTAGAAATCCCATCTACGTCATGAGGCAGTCCTTTATTTGAATGATTTGGTTGGGTAACTGGTAGTGTTTTGCCTGGCTTGTCACTTGCTCAACAAAATGTTGGACACCCTGCCAAAGCTATGCACTAAAACAACCAAAATTATTTTCTCCACCTGATGTTCAGAAAGAATTGAAGCATCAACTTGAAGAAGAAGACAGTGATGAACTTTTATCGGATGATTCTACAGAAAATAAAGGAAGCAATGAAGAGACTGGCCAAGATATGACAGACAGTGAGTGAAGCTGGCTGTAGAGAGCAGACAACAGTGACGCAACTGAAAGATTATCAGTACACAGCGTGAGCGACATTCTTGGCACTGAGCCAACACAAGGTAAAAGGACTGAGGAGACAGGAAGTGTACTGGGTCAGAGAGGGGGAAGAGGAGGGGCTTGGAGGCCAAGGGGGCATGGCCTTACTGTGTTTGAGGGGATCAATGTTGTGCCAACAAACATCCAGCATACTATTGTCAACTTTACTGGTGACAGTGGACTGAAAAAAGACCCAAGGAACATGGACTGCATTAATTTTCTCTCTCTCTTTCCCCCCCCCCCCCCCTCCTTTTTTGATAATCTAAATCAGAAAATTTGTTGAGCAAACCAGTTTGTATGCACAGCAGATACTCCAACAGGAACAGGCAAATGCAGGCAGGCAGAAATAAATATTCCATGCTATATGCATAAAAGATACAAAATGTTTTCGAATTGGAACAGTTCTTGGGTTTGACTTTACCAATTTGCCTGAAAGAACCGGACAATCACTTCTATGTTGTTATCAAGTTGTCACAATAAATTGTGTAGTCTATTTTTTTATTAATTTTTTTTAAATTTTTATTGTGGTTGTTCTAGTATAATATGTGTCTACAGGTATTATCCGTCTGTCCAGAAAATATTATCTGACTGTGCAAATTACTTGACTAATGTTTATATTATAATGAATAAATTGAAAATCTGACAAAAAACAAAAATACTCATTTCAAAACAATTGCATGTCATTGAAAACATGCAAAATTGGAAAGCATCATGTGTTTTGCATTCTTTATTCATATACCTTTCAGAAAATGTATACGTTAATGGGTCTCTCTCCAATAACAAAGTGCATAGACTTTTTTTTAAACAATATATACCCGTTTTTTGTGAAAAAATCCTGGCAAGCAGATTTCATTTCAATTTTATTTCCCTGGCAGCAAAAGGGTTAAGGACTTTCACACATGCACACACTGTTTGAATTACGATTCCCATCTGCCGTAAGGTTAATCTACCCATTGTGTTGGTCACCCACCCCACCCCCTACCCGTTGATCCATGACTGTAACTTTCACTGATTTTTACATGTTTCCATAACAAACATTGCTTTTAGTTTTATGCTAAACTGATACTTCCATGTTGTGATATGTACATTTACAAAAAAATAAAAATAAAAATAAATAAAATAAAAAGTCTATTAAGGAAGTCCTGTATGCTGAACCTACTTTTGAAATCCTGTATGAGCTTTACGCCCATAGACAAGATCATGGAGTGGAACCAGGAAAACCACCGGTCCCTGTAGGTCAGGGGAAACCTGACCTTGCTGTGACAGTCACAGGTGGGGGGAGACCTGCTCCATGGACGCATCTCATCCGGCTCGTACACCCCCAGTGATTCATACTCCTGCCTCCAGGCTTTCTCCGTCACTGTTTTACCTGAGGTGGACAGATTCTTTTGAAAAGGAAAAGTCTCAAGGAGAAGAACTAACTAAGAAGGCAAGACAACAAGTTCATTCCACATGCCCCCTGAGGGCACTGAAATAATGTACACTTGCATCTTTTACACACATCACATAAACAAAAACTGAGGAAAGAAACAAACAAACAAAACAAAGCTCCAAGTGTGAGAAAGTGAGACAAAGACTTTTCAGGTTCTCAAGGAGGTGTTACTGCATTCTGAAAAATCCATATTGATATATATGCTACACCACATCAAGGCAGATACCTGACCAGCTGTATAACCCCAGTGCATACATATATCTGTGTACATATAAGAGTGGATTCTCTACAGAATTTTGCCAGAGGACAAACACTTATGATTCCAAGGGCTCCTTCTTAGTGTGCCGATCGCATGCTGCACATGGGACATTGGTTTATTGTCTCATCTGGATGACTAGACACTCAGTTTGAATTTAAAGGGCCAGATTGGGACTCAAACCCAAACCCTCGTGGACACTGTATTGGCAGATAAGCATCTAAAGCATTCTGCCACATTCCTCCCAGCGATAAAAGGCATGTATTGATGAACTAAACCCACACATGGAAGTACGCATGATTCCAGCAAGGTTTGGTCAGGAGAAAGCTACATAGCCGGAAGCATTCAGTTCCATGCTGTTTTACAGACAACAACAAATCATATAATTATCTTCATTTCAATAATGGTGGTGAGCAGCAAGTTGCACTTACTGCCTGTCACTGTTTTGAAGGGTCACTTCCACTGTATCTATCTATCTGTGTGCTACACGTTTCACCCACCACTCTTCATTCCTCCACTGAAAAAAATCTTCAAACTTCAAAAGCGCAATATGAAAACAGTCGGGAAACAGGGCTTTAGTTTCTCTGCCTCCCAAATATGGAACTCTCTGCCATCCAGTCTAAGCAACACTCAAACTGTGATTTTAAAATGAATATCAAGATGCATCGATTCTGCTTAGCATTTCATTAGCTATGTTATAGGGTCAGTGAGTGTGGTGGTCTACAGTGTGCGCTTTTAGTGCATAAACTGCACTCTGTGGAGTGTGTACAGTGCACTGAGTTGCCTTACACAAGATTATGCACAAAATAAAAATGATTCATCAGTATTGTTATTACTGTAATACTTATAGTGTGTAAATCATATTTAATACGAACACTTGTAAAATTCTTCCAGCTTCAGCAGGTCTGACCAGTGAAGGTGAACAGAGAGTTCTTCCACCAAGGGCAGTGGCAATCCTGAAACAACAAACAAAATCTGAGCATTCTTAGATTAGAACATTTTTAAGTTACATTTCTACGCAGCATACTGTGTCATCGCATGATCTTTTATTTTCATGGTTTTGTGATAATTGCATGTTTATATGTCAGTGTGTATGTGTGTGCCTGCATGTGCCTGCAAGGTCATACATATTTGTATTGTGTGTATGTGAGCTTGAATGTGAATGCATCATTTTTGCATCTGTATGCATGAGCATGCATGCATACTTGCACGAATGTGCATGTGTGAGAATGGGTTGGCGGGGAAGGTGGCTGTTTAACATGAAGGGAGTACATATCATATACATGTATACACTTCATGTGGTAAAACTGGCAGTTTGTCCAGGAAGTGAAAACACAAAAGAATGCAAACTTGACAAATCTTTGATACTGGATAAAAGTTACCATGAAAAATTGAAACAGTTAAAACTTATCAATCACATTCATATTCCATTGGTATATTGAATGACAAAATTGTTTGTTTACGTGACAGAAAATAGATAATTTGCTGCAAACAGATTGAAGTTAATGCTCACATGTGCTGGTTTACTTTCTTTAAAAATTTTTTTTATTATTATTATTATTTTTTTTTTTTTATAGCAGAATGGATGTGTGGGGTTTGGAAATGGAAAGGCTGGTTGGAAGGGGGAGATGGGGGGCAAGTGGGGTGGGGGCATAAAGAATGTTCTTGGAGTGTATTTTGGTAATAAATACCATCATAGAACCTGCATAAAATAACAACAAACAATCACAGAACTTGCAGTTGTATAAAACAACAAACAAATAAACACACTAATATTTACTCAACTGTCTGTGTCCCTAGTACACAAAGAAACAACTTAAAAAAGAAGAAGAAAAAGGTGGAAAGATGTTTCTTCCTTACCACAAAGAAGATCAACAGAAATAGGGATGTTTTTCTTCACAGCTGCATAGGAAATGTTCCAGAGGCTTTCTACGCCACGGGAACCTGGCTTCCTTTGTGCCATCAGTATAAGTCTCTGCACAGCAAAAACCAATATTTTTTTCCCCAAATTTCTTTATTTATCAAACTCAAGTAAAGGGGGATGTAAAAATCCTGAAATACACACACACACAAACGCACATGCCAACAATGTGTTCATGCCTGTACATGATAGAAGAATGTCTGTAAAATTCATATTGATATCAAAATTCATATCTTACTGAAAGGAGGAGTTTGTATTATACTCCCTGTTTGGTGATATATATACTTACCATGTCAAATTGATGCAAATTAGGCCTAACAGTGAAAAGACAACCTGTCTTGCCCGGTCCGCTCTTAGCCAATCAAACGCCTCTGAAAGCTACAAGTGCTGAATCGTTCTGTTGGCCAAGGCTCTCGACATCATCTTGTCATTTTCATTTCTCATCATTTTAAGCCAACTTGATTAGAAAGATGGTATGCATGCAAAATCAAAGTAAATATATTATGTAATTTAATTCCAATATTCCAAAAGGTGAAACATCTAGTTAAACTTGCACAAATACTAACACTTTCAAAAATCTCCTTGACATCAATACCATCTTTAAAGAAAATTTTTTTGATTGCAATGAATGAAAAGAAAGTTCTTGCAGAAGTGTACTTGTGTATCCCTCCCAACAACAACAAAAGAAAATAAATAAATAAAATCAAAAGAAAGAAGTGAAGATGAAGATTCGATGGGGACATAAAATTAGAAAAGGCTGAGAGGTCCAGGCAGATGACCTGCCAGTCCCTATACTACTACTACTATCTTCCGTTAAAAGTCCCTGAATGGATCCCACTCATGAATTTTTATTCAGGATCAAGATAAAGATTAAGATATTACAGAGGCCAGTCAGGCCATTGTTGCAATGGACTTGAGAGCACATGTTAACAAATAAACAAAACAAAAATTGCTAGAGGTGAAAAAAATACAAAACAAAAACAAACAAAAAAACACCAACAACAAAACAAATTAAAAAAAACCCAGTTGGCAGGGAACTTTTGATGGCTGCCTTAAATGCTGTGGTGATTCCTGTACTGATGATTTGTTCTTCCTGTTGATTTCAATCTGCTGTTTTTTGTTGTTGTTTTTCAATCTTTTTATACAAAGGTTGAATTCTTAAATTGGTTAAAGATATTTCCGGATGGAACTGATGCACCGCAACTGACAGTAGCAGGATTGACATGTATGACTGATAAATTTTTGCATGGACAGTGTGTTGTCAACTTATTTAGAGTCATCCAATTTTAAATGTCCAGGAAGCAGTTGGATGTTTCTTGCAAGAGCGAAGACAGTTTTTTTGGGTATCACTCTTCTGGAGTTGAGTTTCATCAGCATAAGAATGATGACTGACATTATGGCAGTTGATAATTTCAGCAAGAGAAGCAGTGTACAGTGTGAAGAGCACAGGGCCTAAAACAGATACCTGTGGGACTCCATGTTCAATTTTAACGGGTTCAGACTGGAAATTGTCAACAATGACAGACTGGAATCGATCAGTGAGATAAGATTTGAACCAGTTTAGAACAGTGCCATTGATACCAAATGTAAAATGAAGACGGGAAAGACGGATTAAATGGTCTATCATGTCAAAGGTGGCTGACAAGTCGAGAAGAGTGAGGAGGGAGATTGGTCGGACGCTAGCAGTAGGTTATTCAGGATGTGGAGGAGAGTGGTTTTGGTGCTGTGGTCAGCATGATAGGCAGACTGAAATGGGTGGATGAGATTGTTGAGACAAAGGTGATTGTTGAGCTGCTTCAGGACAGCTTTTTCAAGGAGTTTGGACAGGAATGGAAGATTAGAAACTGGTCAATAGTTTTTCAAAATGTTTGTGTCACGGTTGGATTTCTTCAGAAAAGGCCGGACGATTGCAGTTTTTAAAGTGGATGGAAACGTTACAGTGAGAAGGGATGAGTTGACAATATTGGTGATTGTGGGGAAAAACTGTGAAACACACTGGGAAAAGACAGACTGGATAAAGGATCGAGCTCACAGGATTTTATTGTCATTTCTTTCAGGATTTCATTGACTTCTGTTTCAGTTAATGGATTAAAGGAATGGAGAGGAGTGCCATTGAATTGAGGAGCAGGTTGGAAAGGCATTTGGTCTATGATGGTACGAATATTTTGGACTTTATCGAAAATGAAAGAGGGGAAGACATTGGGGAGTTCAGATGAAGTGTAGGCAGAAAGGAGTCTTTTTTGCAGTACCGAAAACACGTACTCCTACACCTTGCAGTAATATGGATCAACTAACGAGTGATGGACAACTACAGACGTTCATTTTTTCAGAAACCGGCGAAAAACGCCACGTGCAAACAACCTCTTTATCATCGCAACATGAACTCTCACTATAACAGTGCGTCGGTGGTCTTGATACAGTTTCAGTTTCAGTAGCTCAAGGAGGCGTCACTGCGTTCGGACAAATCCATATACGCTACACCACATCTGCCAAGCAGATGCCTGACCAGCAGCGTAACCCAACGCGATTAGTCAGGTCTTGATACATCCATAGACACTAATATCGAATTCTAGTGCCTGTCATACATCTCTGTCCGTCTCGGGGCTGTGAGTTGTTTGAGAATATAAAAACTTTAACACTGCTTAAAAATATACATACCTGCAAGCTTTCCAGACAAGAGGGCTTGAAGGGAGCATCAAACGTCGTACAAGTCAGGTGCAGAGAATACAATAACGAACATCAAGTGACCGGCTAGCAGGCGTGAAAGCTTGTTTGAAAACAAGAAAACGGAAACGGAAGTGGGCTGATGGGACCTTGTTCGTTTGAGAGTAATTTGCCCTTGATTAAGCCGGAAAGAGAATTCGTGGGAAGTCTCTAAAAGTGAAAGTTGCGAGTTCGTCGATTGTACTTGTGTAAATGCTTCACAATGGGTCTGGGGAAAACGGGAGGAAAGAAGTACTGTTCAAACTTCAAAGAGCGTGGCGAGTTCAGAATGACTTCGTGAACTGAAAAGGACCGCACCCTCAGTGGCGATGATATTCCTTCACTTTTTACGAACAAGGTCTTCAAAACAAGCACGGTATTTGACATTTTGAAGAGAATATTCATTTTTTTATGTTTCAAAATATATTTGTTTCAGTTCAACAGCCAAGACTAAGAATGTTTTGGGTCTGATTTCTCAAAGAGGGATAATTATACTGTCTTCATTTCTCACACACTTATCTGCCTAACGTTTCAATCCAAAAGCACAATTTAACCTTTAAAACGGAGAATTACACTACACCAGCTGGCCGGCCTTTCTCAGCTTTCAGTCACCAATGTTGTTCCATTCAACAGGATTTTTTGTGAGTTAGTTTGTTTTTTTGTTTTGTTTTATTTTTCTTGAGGGGGTATTGGGGGGAGGGGGGGGGGGCGCACATTCTTAGCTGTGATATTTATTCAGCACAGATACATGCATCTCTGACACATAGTACAAAACTGACTAGTGTACCATTGAAACAAACACTACAAAGCATTTGCACTATACAACATTTGTCAGTGCATATTCCTTTCAACCGGAAATGCACATTTTCAAAAAATGCTGTAACACTGATACCAAGACAGTGAGATCCCTTCTACTTCCACAGACAATGTGAATGTTTACAGACACACACACACATACACACACACACACACACACACACACACACACACACACACACACACACACACACACACACACACACACACAGAGAGAGAGAGAGCGACAGAGAGAGAGACAAGGCATGAAGATAAGGCATAGTTATTGTTGCAAATTTAAACAACTCACTGCATTGAGATTCTGCACATGCATAATGTTGTGAATAGATCTGACACATTTTGGGGGTTGTATGGAGTTTGACTGAAAATGTGTAACTAAAACAAGTGTCATAACATTCAAGCTATAATCATACATTCTTTTCTTTATTTGTCACAGCTGTCAGATGTGCAAGTCCAAGAAGACATCACTGCTACTTCTGCATCAGCAGTGGAAACCAATGCTGCTGACAGTAAATTGAGTAATTTTACAAAATTTAACAAATTTGGAAGTGAAAGTATGTAATGATCTGACAGCTTTGCTTTCCCCTTTACACTAATCTGACACTGATGACACAGTGAAAGATGACTTATTTGGGCCTTGAAAACTGTTTTGTCATAACATTTAGGCTGAAGGGGGGTTACAGTAGTGGGTGTCAATTTGTAGAGAGAGTGTGTGTGTGTATGTGTTAGTTGAGAGTGGATTGATTCAGGAGGATAATTGGTATTGACAAATTGTGTAACACAGTCAGATTATTATCTGTGTATGAAGATTTTTTTAAAAGCTTTCTTCTTGGGAATTGTGGAGTTTGAATGCTCCTGATATTTTTTTTCATACTGATGTGAACAAATATTGCAACTGTTTATATACTGTTGACATTTATCCGATATAATGTTGATTTATAAGCAATATATACATCACTCGTATACAAGAGAGGAGGAGGAGGAATTTTGTTTAATGTCCCGTCACACATATCGGTGATTGAAGACATTTTTTTAAAAGTATTTATGAATACATCTGAGTATTATCGGTTAGAAGGGGTATACAAGAGATAATTTGATTTCAACAGCCAAAGCTTATACCCACTGCTTGCAAACGATATTGATCATATGGTGCATTTAAATAAGACTTCAGAAACTGTAGCTGTGATTTTTCTTCTTCTTCTTCTCTTTGAGGGAGAAAGGGGTGGGGTGGGGGCTGGTGGGGGGTGGGGGGGGGTGCAGTGTGATTCTTCTTCTGCGTTCATGGGCTGCAACTCCCACGTTCACTCGTATGTACACGAGTGGGCTTTTACGTGTATGACCGTTTTTACCCTGCCATGTAGGCAGCCATACTCCGCTTTCGGGGGTGTGCATGCTGGGTATGCTCTTGTTTCCATAACCCACTGAACGCTGACATGGATTACAGGATCTTTAACGTGCGTATTTGATCTTTTGCTTGCATGTACACACAAAGGGGGTTCAGGCACTAGCAGGTCTGCACACCCTTTACCCACCAGGCGCCGTCACCGAGATTTGAACCCGGGACCCTCAGATTGAAAGTCCAACGCTTTAAGCATTTGGCTATTGCGCCTGTCAGTGTGATTCAAACCAGTTAAGATTCACTGCAGAGTTGTTGTTTTTTTTCTTTCTTATGGAAAAAAAATCAAAACTTTGAGAATGTAGACATTGCACTTCAATACAGATGTATATCACACACACACTCACACACACACACGCACATGCACACATGCAGAAAAATATGGCTCAGTTGGTTTCCTCTTTTGTCCTGTCCAGACTGGATTGCTGCAATTCCACCTCTTGCAGGTTTACCATCTTCCTCCATCAACAAATTACAGAAAATTCAGAACAATGCTGCACGACTGGTTCTCGCCAAAAAGAATTCTGATCATGTTACACCTCTGCTGAATCAGACTACACTGGCTTCCAATTGAGTCCTGCATTCACTGTAAGTTAGCAACACTCGCCTTCAGACATTTTGACAAGTCTCTTCCATTGTATCTCTCCTCTGTATTGGAAACATATGAACCGCACAGAACATTAAAATCAAGTTCTGAAAAGCTACTTAAGGACTAATCTCAAATGTGCTGGAAATAGGTCTTTCAGAGCTCAGATTCCCCAAATGTGGAACTCTCTACCTTCATTTCTTAGGAATACCTCTGATCTACATTCCTTTAAATCAGATCTGAAAACTTACCTTTTCCATAAGCATTTTGTTCTGGGCGAAATGGTTAAACCAAGGTATGCCTGTTAACAAGTATCTTTGTACTAGTATTTTTGTAGTCCTGTTTTAATGCATTTTGTATTTTGTGTAGTTTTGTCTCAGATGTGATGTGATCTATCTGGTTATTTTTTAATGGGCGCGCATGTGTGTGTGTGTGTGTGTGTGTGTGCGTGTGTGCGTACATGTGTTTGTGAGGGTACAGTGCTCTGGTATGCATGTGTAAGTGTGTAGGCATGTTAGTATGTCTGAACAGAATTCTGTGTTAGAAAATAAGAAATATCTTAATGCTTCTGCAATTTTGTTTTTAGTGCAGTTGATATTTAATGTCAGCATGTGTGTGTGTCTGTGTGTGTCTGTGTGTGAGTGTGTGTGTGTATCTGTAAGGGAGGGACATCTATGTGTGCGCGCACACACACACACACACACACACACACACACACACACACACACACTCACTCATACCATGCAGCAACAATATGAAATGCTAGAATGTATATAGATTCTCAATGAATGGGTCACACACAGGAGCGATACTTTTTTCTTCAGTTCAATTGTTAAAAATCTGCGGGAGGTTGATGTCGCTGTGACAGCAGAAACGGACTTGACTTCGCCTTCTTGTTTCTGGTTCCGTGACAATTGAAAATCTTTTCACGACGAACAAGTTCAAGTATCGCGCCACTTGTGGCTTGCAAGCATGTGGGGATGGAAATGTGATGTAATTGTAATGTAGCCCGACTGGTGCTGTTTATATTATTCGGAACTAGCATGATGGAAACTGAAATATTGTTATTGCCATTTGTGGTTAGTCGTAATGTACGTTTGGGGCTGTGTGTGGGTTTACTCCTTTTATTATTTGGAAAAACGAAAATAGACGGATCAAATACTTTTCACGGCGATAGTTTTGTATGCCGAGGCCGATAGCTCATGTGAAAGGTTATCCACTTGCTTTGGTTAGCGTAATGTATATTGCTTAAGGAATAGGTAAGTGGGGAGGGGGGGGGGGGGTGTACTCTTTTGCAACTAGTAAAAAAGAGCATAGTCTACAGAGCCAGTGAGTTGTTACAGGTTTTCCTGTGTTTCCCTCCTTTCCGTGCCACTGCCTTCGACGGGTCTCCAGGACACAAGTCTGGAATGGTCCTCCCCCCCCTTCTAACGTGTCACCCCGAAACTCCCTCACTCCCGTTCCCGTTCCCGCTCCCACTTTCCCACTGTCCCTCTTGCCCGACCAGTTTCAGCCAGCAAACTACCAGTGTTGTCCGTCCTCAGCTGTCAGCATGTGTCTGAACTCTGACAGCGTGTTTGAGCAGAACTGGCGCTGCAGTTGACTGCAAATTGTAGAATTGTGCTGTAGTTAGACAGACAGGGGTTATTATTTTTTTGTGTGTGAGTAGTGCTTGGGTTTGTGGCGTTCATTCAGTTATGTCTTTTTTTTGCATGACCACAGTAAAACGAGCTGAACTCTGCTGTGTCTCCGTGTTTGTGTTGTCGGGACGTTAGCTAGTCTGGGAAGGGGCGGGGTTCATGGGCAACCCCTTATGGGTTGTGACAGTGTGCCACTCCTGGTAATCTGTACTTTTGCCTTAAAATTTTCAATACTATCTTAAAAGAAAAAAAAAATTGTTTATTATGAATGAAAGCAAAGTTCTTGCAGAAGCGTACTTGAGTATCCTGCCCAACAACAATTAAAAGAAGAAAATAGATAAAATAAAAAGAAAGAATTGAAGATGAAGATTTCGATGGAGACATAAAAAAAAGTCCCAGAGGCCTAGGCAGATGACATGTCAGTCCCTACACTATTACTAATACTACTATAATTTCTTGGTCTACCAGAATTTGTTGAGCTCATTCTTGAAAGTGTTTGGCACAAACGACATGTGTTAGAAGGCTGTTCCTCTAGATGTTGACAGTTCTCAGTGCAAATGAGTTCTTCCTCAGGGGTGTTTTCACTTGCATTGGGTATAATTATTTTTATGGAATGTCTCCTCATTCCTATACGTGGTGCTACTTCCTTCCAGAGTTTGATGAAGCCACGCACATACTTGTCATAAATTCCTGTAATGATCGTATATAGTTCTATCATGTCTTCTCTTAACCTACGGTAGCTAAGTGTTGTTTACTACAGCTTCTTTAGTCTTTGGGCATAAAATAGATCTCCTGAACTCCTTCAATTTTCTCTACTAATTTTGGACTCATAGGGTACCAGATGGAACTTGCATAGTCAAAGTGTGACCTCACTAGCGATTTATGTAATGGCAGGAATCTATTCTCATTTAAATGGTGGAGTGTCCCTCTGATGACAGCAAACATTTCATTGGCTAGTGAAACTTTCTCCTACATGTTCTTCAAACTTAAGCCTTTGTCAATCACAATGCCTATGATGCCCTTTTCTAAATGCACTTGTTTGAGAACTATAATCCCTAGTTTATATTGTGTTGAAGTATCATTTTTCTTCCCAATCGACATAATTTTTTTTATGTTTGCACTAATCAGGATGGAAATGTAAGAGCCATGTATCACTCTATACACACATGTTTTTGAGGTCTTTTTGTCACAGTCATCATTTGTTTTGGCTAATTTGGGCAGGTTATTGATGAAGATAAACATGCTGCTGTTGACTGTGATCAGTGTTCATTGGCAATGTTGTAAGTCTTGGAGCTGAAAGAAGAAGAAGCAGCTCAGATCAAACCAATCCCGGAAATAGGTTACCTCTCCTCTGTATCCCGGACTAGCTTCCTCTTTTTCTGACAGCCATCTTGACTCCTGATCCTGTGCTCTTCAAATGGCTAAGTTTTTTTTTGTATTTCTGTCAGTCTATCGATTCTTTGACACTCATGTTTTGTATCTGACGAAGACTTGTATCAGGTCACAAACTTACTAAGCTCGTTTGGCCAGTCAAGCTAAAATTATGGCGCAATCACAATCGTAAGGGCCCTCTACCTCGGGTTCTCTCAACAATAGGCACAGGGCAGAATTTGGGGCAGAAATTAAACCTTGTGGTCTTGCCTTGCCTTCTCCACTCCTTCCGGTCCACCCCAGACCACTACCACCTGCTACACTTCCTCCGGAGTCATCTCTGGATTTGTTTACCCACACAAAGGTCAATTGTGCTGTTTCCTTATTTCACTCGATCTATTCGCATCTGTGCTCCACATTTTCTCAGTCCTGCCATTCGGCAGTGCACGAGTCGCCCTCCTCTGTCTCTTTCCCCATGCCCAAAATTTCAATGACTGAGTGTGCATTCCCAGTGGGGAACCAACACGGACATGTGTCCGCTGCACTGCACACTATCAGTATGTTCTTTTTCCGTGTCGCGGCTGGACAACATATCCACGCCCTGCACGTGGCATGCCCTGACTGCCTCGCGTCCAGTGGTGGGCGTGGTGAGTCGGGGTTCCCTCCCTCTAGGTAGGGAGGAAGGTGGACCACTAGGGGACACACACAACCATATGTGTACACACCCTCCTTGTCCCGAACATCCAATTCAAGGGAGGCAACTTCTGCTTTGGTGTCATATACTGTACCTTGTCAAACTGATGCAAACTAGGCCTATCGGTTTGCTCTGCTTGGCCAAATTTCGCGCGGCTAACAGTGAAAAGACGCCCCTTCTTGCCCGGTCCACTCTTAGCCAATCAAATGCCTCTAAAAGCTATAAGCACTGAATCATTCTTTTGGCCAAGGCTCTCCACGCCATCTTGTCAGGTTTTCGCTCTGTCCTGTCTTACGCTTTTTTTGGCTATTAAGCGTGTTCATTTGGCCTTATTTTGCTGCATGCGGCTTGTCTGTATATTTTTCTTACATTCTGTGTACTCATTTCGACTCGGCCCCCTCGATTCGTTTGTTTTTTTTCTACCTCGAAGTCAATCCTGTCTTTCCTTTCTCTGTTGGGGATCGAATTTTCGCTGGGTGCCTACACACGGTACCATGCCTCGTATGCCATCCTACGAAGGCAGGGATCATGATGCTGGGACTGAGACTCGGCAAGAGACTCTCCCAGGCCTGGAGCTCATGATTCCTCCCGATAGGGACCGCGGTGATGCGTCTTTAGACGCTGATCGCGGAGGGGACGCTCATTCCAGTAAAATGGTCATGAAGGGGACCGGGGATTCCCAGCGCGAGGCAGGTAGAGGGGGGAGTAGCAAGTCCTCTCTTGGCGGTGGGGACTCACGTCTGGGTGCGAACTCCCATGGGGAGGCCGCCCCCTGCCGTTACCCGGGTCCCCACACGGAGACGGCCCTCAGGGGCCCCAGTGCTGTTCCCCCTCCTCCCTTCTCGGTCGACCCCCCTCCCCCACCTCCTTCTGGGGGAGAGAAACATTTGGTTCCGGGGGGGGGACCTCTACTTTGCCCACCCCGGGCCAAGCCACCCCAGTCTCCCCACGGGAGGGGATTCGGGGCGCGTGGCAACCTGCTCTGCAGGTCTTCCCGCTATCCAGCCGGTCTCCCCTGTTGGGGGAGGCCCACGCGTGTCAGGCGGTTCCGGGCAGTCAGACCGCTTGTCTTTGGGCGGTTCTGACACCCAAGTCGGACCTGACCTCCCTCCGACTTAGCCAGGTTTTTCCCTTCATTGAGGTCAAGGCGCCAGTGACCCTTGGGGTTGGGGTCACAGGATGGCTGGTGCCCACGGGTGGTATCCCCCCTTCTACCCATACTGGGGCGCACCTATGGTGCATGCTGGGTTGCCGGGAGGACCAGGGACCAACCCCTTGTCTGCTCCCCACCGGACCCAACCCAGCACACATCACAGGGTGACACACACAGCCCCGACAAGTGGGATTGACTTCTTGTTGGGCAGGTCGAGCTCCTTGACCAATATTGCCACTATAGCCTCAAATCGGTCCTCTGTCAACACACAGGTGACCTCCACGGTCACAACGGCTTCCTTTTCAGGACTGACGGCTGCCGAGAGGCCCCGCTTAGCCCGTGGGAGCCTGTAGTTCCCACCTACCCAGCCCTTGGTCCTACAGGGAGAGGAGTGGGTGTTTGTCCTCTCACAGCACTCGTGGGTCCCTCTGGCGTCCAGGGCGCCTTCTCTGAGAAGGTGTGGCACCCACCATCCCAAGCATGGTTGGACCTACGGTCCACACGCTCCCAACCCACTTCAGGTGTCAAGGACATAACAGCTGTGGCCGTGGTCCCTGCTCGGGATCGTCCCAGCTCATCCCGCTGGGCTGACCACAGCTCACAGGACGCCCCAGTGGGTACATCCACTTGGGATGGCACCCAGCAGGGGATGGACTGTGAACAAGAGTGGGACCCCTGTCTTCGGATGAGGACGAACAAGCGGATGAGCACCCTTCGCCCCCATCCCAGGGGGACAGATTGAGCCCACGCCTCCCTAGGGACCAGCCTGAACCAAACTCGGACTTTGCCGAGCTCGAACTGACCCTCCCCAATAGGGTCACGCATGCCGAATCAGTCCCTCAGGCAACTTTGTTACCCTTAACCCTCCTTCGGCCATGTGACTCTAACTCCAGAACCACAAGGTGACTCAGAGTACCAGAAATGGCTCAGGAATGGCTTAATAAGCCAGCCCGCACTGTCAGGGGTGTTGCTTCCATCCCTCCTCCAGGCAGGGACTCCCTCTCTGCCCCGGGCGCTTTTTCCCCGGGCAAGTTCCTTAAAGATTCCTCCAAGGGAGGAGTGTAGTCCTGGTACACCTGATAGTTTTTTTTCCTCTCAGGTCAACAGATGCGCAGACCTGCTAGTGCCTGAACACCCTTCAAGTGCATATGCATTTCAGAAGACAAAATACGCTGGTTAAAGATCCTGTAAACCATATCAGCATTTGGTGGGTTTACAAGAACATACACCCTCAGGAAATGTGTATGACTGAGAGTCACCTCAGCCTTGCTTGCTGACATTACCGTTAGTGTTCACTGTGGGCATTTCTATATTAGAAGAATGTCAACAACTGTACAATGGACATTTTGATGAATCTCTTCCCCCGTGTCTCTCCTCTGTGCTGGAAACGTATGAACCATATAGAACGCTAAGATCCAGTTCTGAACTGTTACTTAAAGTCCCAAGAACTAATTTAAAATTTGCAAGGAAAAGGTCTTTTACGGCTCAAGTACCCCGAATTTGGAATTCTTTGCCATCATCTCTCAGAAATGCTCCTGATCTCCAGACCTTCAAGTCAGATCTGAAAACGCACCTTTTCCACAAACATTTCTGTACTCAGCACAATGGATAGTCCAAAGTGTGTTCGCCACATGGAGTTTTATGCTGGAGATATTTATACTCACGTAATCCTGTTTTAGTGCAGTTGATATATTTAATGTGTCTGGGCATGTGTGTGTGTTTGTGTGTATAAAAAATGTGTTTTTAAGGAATGTATTTCTTTTTAATTTAAGCATCATTTATTGATATTTTTTATTGTTTGGTGGATCATGCTTTTTTATTCATTCTGTGAACGCATTGGATTGAGCTGTTGTAATGTTTTATGTTATGTTTATATCTGGCTCGATGATGTAAGGCGCTTTGAGCAGCATTAGTACTGGATATCGCGCCATAGAAAAGTTATGAATTATTATTATTATTATTTATGAGTCTTGTTCTGGAGTCCTGCAGCCTCTGATACCATGACCGTTAGCATGTGCTAAGTGGGGATTTTTGAGAACTGCTGAATGATCTTTGATGCTGACCTTTGGGAAAATAATATTCCTTTTTTCTGAGAGAGAAACTCTGCCCACAGGTATGGAACCTCACAGCCAGATGTGTGTAACTGTCAGAAAAGTAAGGAAAGATCCAGTGGGCACAAGCGCTGAAAGTATAAGCTTTAAGCTTATCACTAAATGCAAGAAAGCGTCAGGTCCTGGCTCAAAGTTCGCTGCTTGGACATGAACGAGCCATCAGAAGACATTGCTGGAAAGCTCATGGAACGCATAATACTATTAATAGCCAGGAAACTTGCAAGGGATCTTGAACAGAGGCATATTCTCCTTTCAAATCAAGGTGGTTACAGAACAGGTAAGTGTACATGGGAAAATATGGCTGCTTTTGCATATGAGGTATGTGAAGGATTTCAAAGAAAAGAAGAAACACTAGCAGTAGCAATCGACCTTGAAGATGCTCACAATAAAGTCCAGTTTGAGCACTTCATGGAGCTGCTACAAAGGTATGGAGTAAGTTTGACACTGACAAGATGTATAGCAGCAGCGCTTCAGAAAAGAACCGGAGATTGGATGTCTGCACCTTCTAAACTTTCCATGGGACTGCCACAAGGGTCTCCGCTCTCTCCTGTCCTCTACAACATCTACACAAAAGGCCTTGCAGACTAACAACAATGGATTAGCTTGGATGCTTACTCTTGCAGATGATGGTCTGGTCTTCAAAACTTTGAAAGATGCTCAAGAAAGAACTACAGCCATCCAGAAACAATATCGCTCAATGGTGCAGGGACACAGGCTCTTTTATCACTCCAACGAAAGCCCAAATGTTGCTATGCACCCTCAACAACAAAACTGTGATCAATTCACCACCACCTGTGTTATTCAATGGAATTCAGATCAAGAAAACCGAATGCCTATGCTACATAGGAATACAGTTTGACAGGATTCTGACCTTCAGAAAACATTCAGAAAATACTGTTCTCAAATACAAAAAGGGTCTTCCAATCTTAAAGGCAGTGGTAACCAAAAGAATCAACACCACCACCTCTTCCTCCTATATCAATCACTCGATCTCTGTGTGATTGACCATGGACTTGGGCAAACAGCACGGTCTTAAAGCAGCCTCCTAAAATTAGAAAGAGTTCAAAATGAAGCTATGAGGCTGATCCTTAGAACAACAAAAGACACACCTACGGAAAACATGCGATACCTGCTTTACCTTCCTTCACTGCAGGCCAGAAACAAGTCAGAACAGGTTCACAGGTTCAGACCTACTTCAGAGCATTAGAAAACCTTCAAAACCCACTGCATGATGCAGTCAAGGAACCAAAAGGCAGCCACCTAGGACGAGGAAGATCATGGATGAGGCAAGCAGAAGAGACAATCCAGCTTGTATGCTGACAAGATCTGAAAGAAACAAAATGGGAGTAAAATTCCGAAAACCTCAATCATCTATTCAACACAGGCATTTCACCCACTCTAGCAAGATATTGTCAGAAATGGTGAGAGGGCAAAACTCATACAGTAAAGAAGAGGACATCATCATACACACAGATGGCTCAGTCACCAAAGACCAATCCGGTGGGGGATTCACTGCAAAACAAAATGGAAAAACAATTAGGGAAGAGAATGCTGCCTACAAAATCACAACCTCCAGCCTAACAATGGAAGTAGAAGCTGTGATACAGGCTCTCCAGTGGCTGTCATTGATCCATATGCCTGGAAACCAACTTCCATGATTCTAACAGACTCAATGAACCTCATACAAAAAATTGAAAGTGGAATGGGAAGTCCAGAGTGACATGAGGCAAAATGCACAACTTTCAGATTAAAAAACTTACATGGTCATGCTGCCTGGGACATGCAGGTGTTATGGGAAATGAGCGAGCTGACTGACTTGCTGGTAACACAAGCGGCCTACATCTAGGAAAATCCGAAATCCTCAGAAAAGTCAAAGAATACCAAAAGGAACAGGTACAAGGCCATTACACCATTGATCGCCTCAAAGAAAGAAATATAGAGACAGGGTGCGGCCGTAAGTCTAGCATTAATGGTAGAGCATGTTGCTTTGTGAATCAAATGAATATTGGCATTCCAACATTGTGCAAATTTCTTCCAAACTGAACAGTCTCGCTGGGCTTTTCCAAATACAACAGACTGAGCAAGGCCTGGCATCAGAGATTTTAACCCACCATCTTGCAGCCAGTCGGTGGCAGCCTGTGTGCACGTGTGTGCACAAGTGTGAAAGTCTAAGGAGAGCTCTGCACGTCCATGTGTGTGTAGAGGATGAGGTGTGCATGTGTATGTATGCATGTCTGTATTTTGGGAGCAACGGAATATTGGAACGTGCGGGTGGGCATATATAAATTTTTTTTGTGTGTGCTTGTACGAGTGTGTGCATACGTGTGTGTGTGCTGTGGAAGCTGCGATACGTAGCTTCGGAATGAGTGTGGGGAAGAGGGGGGTGGAGGGTAATTTGGGAGATGGTGTGTGTGTGTGTTGGGGCTCATGTATGTTTATGTGTATTTATTTGTGCTTTCGTATCTGTGAAACTGCATGTTTGTTGCATATCTGTTATCCATGCGTGTGTGTATGTCATGTTTTACATTTATTTCATTATCATTATTGTCTTTATTTCATTTTTTTTTTATTCATTCATTAGTAGTAGTAGTAGTAGTATTACCATAATCTTTTTTTTTTCTTTTCAAAATCTAAATATTCATTTACTTCTTTCTTTTTCTTTTTTTCTCTCAAGGCCTGCCTAAGTGTGTTGGGTTACTCTGCTGGTCAGGCATCTGCTTGGCAGATGTGGTGAAGTGTATATGGATTTGTCCAAACTCAGTGATGCCTCCTTGAGCCACTGATACTGATACTTGTTGATGCTCCTTTGTCTTTGTCTGCATTGTGATCATGTGTACTGTTGAACAAGTAAAGACACTTTAAACCAAATTAAAAACTCAAAACTTTTTTCATGATTCATGTTTATTCAGTGTTCAGGAAACCTGAGTGCTCCTGATACACACACACACTCCACAGTCAGCAGTACTCGTAGCTGATCAACAGTCAGAATAACCTGTAAATAATCAACATGACATGGTCAGCATTACCCGTAACTGATCAACATTACCCGTAGATCAAGTACAACGAACACCCAAATTCAAACACACACCTGCATATCTATGCACATATGCCCCCACAACCCCCACACCCTCCCCCCTGCCCTCACTCCCTCTCATGCCAACAGTCACAGGCACAACAGCTGAAAGGTTAGGACAATGATCTTTCAATCTAACAATCCTGTGTTTGAATCAGGTATCAGCACCTGCTGGTTTAAGGGTGGGAAAAAGAAAATTAATTTTGTGCTCTCCCAGGTCAAAATGTGCAGACCTGCTAGTGCTAATGCCTTCATCCTCTGTATGTATAGATCTTAAAAAGTTAAAAGAATTTTTAGAAGATCAAATACACATGTTAAAGATTCTGCAATCCATAACAGTGTTCCATGGGTGATAAAAACATGAACATCACCATCATGCATATTTCTGAAACGAGCGTTTGCTTAAACAACTGGGTAAAATCGGTCATATAAGCAAAAGCCAACTTGTACATTAAACTGAACATGGCAGGTGCAACCCATGGACGCAGAAAGCTAGAATCAAAATGACTTTCTATAAACTCAAAATGAAAAATCAAGTTCACATCCAAACAAATCAATCTGCATTCAAACACACACATACATTAATCACCAAGTATGCCAAATTACTTGAACAATGTTAACATCTTCATAAAGCAGACAGACAGACAGAATTACCAATACACATAACAGGCAACAGCATGTATTATGTCCTTTGCTCACCGGGTGAATATGTGATGAAATACTGGTATAAGTAATAATTGCAATTTGAAACCCCTACCACCTTGTATATGGCACCATTCTCTTCCACCCACTGTTTTCCTCACAGGGTCTGGACGTCACAACATAAACAAACAAGAGGCACAGTCTTCATGGCTCATGTGAGATTCCTGCAGCAGTGCTGATTTGTAAACATACAAGAATGAAACTGAAAATGCAGGTGGTGAGGTGTGTGTCATGGTGGTGGTGGTTGGGGATGAGGGTGGCCTATCAATACTAATATGTGCAGGTCAAGGCCAAATGATGCATATATTTTTGCTCACCATCTGAAACAAGTGTTTGTTGAACCGAAAGATTGTGCTGGAGAGGGAGCTATTCTATATTAAACAAATCACATTGATCAGCATTTCTGTTTTATGATCATATCATAGATGTCCCAAAGTTTCAAACTCTCCCCATTTCATCACGACTTTCCAACTTTGATAAATCATTAAATTGCAGAACACATTTTGGGACGTAATACACATAATAATCATATCAAGTCTAGTCAAGTTCCTTTGACAAAATTACTATCAGCGGATCTGCCATGTTCTCCCATTACAAACACTTCTAACCTGATGTCATCATCTTCTCCATGACTCAAGTCAGTCTGAAGTCAATGACAGTAATATCCAAGCCTGCTCAAACCTCTCCTCACTGACCTGTGTCTTCAGCACAAACAAACAAAGGGCCATCAATTGTCAAAACCTGTCAAAACACATGCTCTTAAAATGAAATTATGAATTTTCCCCTCCTGGATTTGTTGAAAGTTTTACCAAAGACATAAACACACACACACCCTGTAACACAGGACAATTACACAGACTGATACTGTGTTCAAAAACAACATGCCACAGGCCAACAAAAGCTCTTCACATCACGGCCATAAACTCGCTGTACAAGTCCATTGTAAACGCCCAGTCCTGTGCGACCTGCTTCAGAAGGCCGGAAACCTGGTAAAAGAGGGGGCTGCTCGTAGAGGTCGCAGAGCCAACTTTCAACAGCGGGAGGTGGTCGGCATGCTGGTCCACCATGTCTTTCAACACCTCAAATCCCCTGGCGTCACTGCCGCCTGACAGCCTGCACACAATGGGAGCAGTGGTCAAATGGTTAGAGCGCTGGATTCACACCTGTTTCCTGGGTTAGATCCCCAGTCTCGGCACACTTGGTGGGTAAAGGGTGGAGATTTTTTCAATCTCTCTGGTCAATATTTGTTCAGACCTGCTAGTGCCTGAACCTCCTCCGTACATATACACATGCAGAAGATCAAATATGCATGTTAAAGATCCATGTCAGTGTTTGGTGGGCTATGGAAACAAGAACATACCCAGAACATCCCTGAAACCGGAGTATAGCTGCCTACATGGTGGGGGTAAAAATGGTCATATATGATAAACCCCACTCATACATGTTTATGAGTGCAGGTTGGAGTTGCAGCCCATGAACGAAACATAAACAAGTCATAAATAACACAAAAGATTGGAAGCAATCGCTTCAGGAACCAAGATGAAACGTACAAAATTCGTAGTGCCAGCTTCTGCCCCTTGAATGAATCATCATAGACTTCACTTATGAGAAACATGATTTCAGTGGGAAAAATTGTTTTGGATGGTATCTATACATATATTTTTTCCCATTAGATTAATTATTTTACTTTAAATTCAAATCCTGGTAGAGCCTCTGTGTATTAATCACCGACAGAACCAATGTATTTTGCATCATAAGACAGAACCAGACTTAATACTTTTACATATCGAGGGCATTTGTTTACAAGATCTTTAATGAGAAAAAATGTATGTAATTTTTTAAATACAACACACCCCCCCCTAACCCCCCCCAAAAAAACCCTAACAAGAAACGACACCTCCATTCTATAGTTACAAAACCTGTATGCATCCAGGGTGTATCATTGTATCCCTGAATAAACCCTTTTACATGAAACAGGACACAGTGATCCCACCGAAAACGGAGTGAGGCTGCCTACATGGCGGGGGTAAAAATGGCGATACAAGTAAAAGCCCACTTGTGTATATGAGTGAACGTGGAAGTTGCAGCCCTTGAATGAAGAGGAAGACTGTGGTGATGTGTATGACTTGTCCCAGGGACAGCTGCATGATCGTGCATGGGTATGTTTGCATGAACTGTGCATGTGCATGTGCGTTTCTGACTAATGTGAGTGTTACATAAAGGGCTCCCACAGTTGTCAGCAAAACAAAATTCCAAACTTTGCCTTGCCCAGACAAGGTTAAAACTTTTCCACACCTGAAAAAAACACCCAAATGAGTCCTAAATTTATTTGCTACACTGCTGAAGAAAGGTATCAGTGGATATCCTGCTACTGACGTTCAGTTTTCACAAGGAAAACAAAACAAAACAAAACAAAAAAACAAAACAAAAACAAACCAACAACCCCCCCCCCCCCTCCCCCCCCCAGAAAAAAAAAAGAATGAAAGAAAAAACAAAAAAAGTCCAACATTTTTCCAGACCCTGAAAGTCAACCCCCCCCACCCCTCTCCCCCCAAGACTTTTCCTGACTGTGGAATCCTGCATGTTTGTGGGCATATACCAAGGTGACAGACTGGTGGGGTTCACTTACTTGAAGTGCAGTCCCTTCAGAGAGGATCCTGGGCACACAGTCGCGGCTATGAAGTCCCATATGCTGTCTCCTGCACAACACGCCCAATGTCAAAGTTAAAAGTCTATAATATATATATATTTTTCTTTCTTTTATCTTGGCCTGCTGCTGCATCTTACTTTACTTTCCAAACAAAATCAAAAGACAAAGAAAATGATGGCTCCGTTTTATTTCAATGTAGTGAGAATGCAGCCTTCATTGACGAACACACTTGTCAGCAGTAGTGAAGAGGTAAACAAAAGTCCCCATTAATTTACAACACCAAACACTCTGGCAAAAGCTAAATGCAGGGAAGTGGAGTGGTGAAACAAACTGTGGTGACTATGACAGCAGCTTCTGAAGGACCACAGAATTTGAGACAAATGTTTTCTTCGTTTTATCACTCTCACACACACACATGCATGCACACACAAATTCACCCACCCAGATATAGCTACACCCGTCCACCCACCAACAGTGGACACACACGCACATACACAAGCACTGAGAAATACAGACCCACCCATCCAAACACACTCCTCTCTCTCTTACACATCAATAAGATGTACTGACCAAAACCATTTGAAGAGAGATTAAGCGTCAACTGTCTTGTGGTTCCATGAAGCTTGACAGCATTCACAAATGCAGCACTTGTTACTATAAAAAGAAACAACATCATCATCAAAGAGAGCTGCAATATAAAGCAGCAAAGAAAATGGTATGCAAAGGTTGTATGAAATAAAGAAAAAAAACAACTGCATCAATGTTAGCATGTGCTGATATGTTACAGTGTAAACCACTGGGGCACTGTTATGGAGGGGTGTCAACTAATTCGCAGAATCATCACTGAGTGGAACCACACACACACACACACACACAAACATCAGCATTTGACATAAAGACCAATGTCAAGTTCTGAACAGATCAACCAAACTCCCTTTTTTCTGTAACATTCTTTCAATGGGTAGGAGTGACTGATTTTTTAAGGAATCAGACCCCTGCTGATGTCTGCACCAGTGGGTCACACTACAGCACCAGTAATCAAATGATTTTTCTAATACTGAAAAGTTTGCAGCCAGGATACATGGGCTGTTTGATTACAGGGGGATAAAAACTAAAGGACAAAGCAACTGCCAAAATGCCAGTAAGGAAATTTGTTCAACACAGAAGTCTTCCCACCCATTCTGATCTCACGCAGTGCACAAAATTCACACTGTCAAACAAACATTTATTCATGGAAAATTAAATTCTGATGATTGAAAAAATATCTCATTTCAGAGTGTGAGCATTTTTATTTATGCTTTGTTCATTTGTTGCTTTGAATAACACAATATGACTCTACACCAATTGTTATGCTGTCATGACACAAGACTGACCAGAAACAAGATGGAGAATGCATACCATGTGAATGTTGGAAATAAAACACCATTTATAGCAACAACAACAACAAAAAAGACCAAAAACGACAGTCATGACTCACTCTGTTCTCCAGACAGTCCACACCTAGCCAGTGACAGAAACCTCAGTGAGGGAGAGGTGCCCACAATGTGACACAGTTTCTCCCACTGCTCACTCGTCACATGGCACAGGCTGTTTTGTAGGTTGATGCACGTCAGTGAAGAGTGCACTGGAAAGGGAAAACAGTCAATTATGTGATTGCTGTCAGAACAGGAATCACTGAACACTACCGAAGCTGACTCTTAGCAGCAGCGCAGGGTCTCCTCTGGTGTGTGGCATGCAGGTGAACTAGCATCCTTTGTTCCCTGTAGACTGCCAGCACTGAGGCGGCAGCAGATTGACTGGGTTGTGGCTGTATATGGCAGACTCTTAACAAGCAGTGTGGGAGTTGTGGGGAAGCAACAACAACAACAAAAAATAGAGAAAAAAAAAGAGATGTCATTAATGCTTTTTTGAAGTACAAGTGTCAGATATGTCATAAAAAAAAGAAAGAAAAAAAAGAAGAAAAAACAAAAGTTATTAAACTGTGCAGAATTACTTAAGTCAATGTTAAGGGTGCTGGGACAATGCATCAGATGAGTCCTCCATGGATAAAAATTGAAATTTCTGAATATTGCTTGCTTTGCTTTCAGCAGACCTGCTAGTGCCTGAACTCCCTGATTCATGCACAAGATCAAATGCACACAAAGATTCCATAATGCGTATCAGTGTTTGATGGGTAATGGAAATAACATACCCTGCATGCACACCACCCAAAACATGTATGTTTGTCTACATATATGGGTAAAAAGTCAAGTGCGTAAAAGTCCACTTATACATTTGCAGGCATGAGATTGGGAAATTGTGATGGAGTCTAAAGGTGGGGGCCTGGGAGCCGCAGAAGGCCCCCAGTGGGGGTCCATGGGGCAATGCCCTGGTGGGGGTCTGGGGGTGAAGACCCCTGAAGCTGAAGGTTTTTCTCAATTTCAAACCATAAAATCTGCACTTGAGGGCCACCAATGCCTCTTAGGTATTCCAATCCATAGGAGACAAAAATCAGTCAAATTCTTCCTAAACTGAAGTGTTTTTGCTTTCAAACCTGTAAACATCAGCCTTGGGTACATGATTTTCAAATTTTGTCTCATGAGTGTGTGCGTGTGTTTTCACTGCAACTCTCTGTGTGTATGTGTGAGAAGAGAGAGAGACAGTGGTTTTATTCCCCCCCCCACCCCCCACCACCACCACTGGTGGGAGACTCAGTGAGAGGGGAGAGGAACCTCAGCAAAAAATGAAAGTGAAGTCCACAGGAGGGTGCATGGGGAGTTGGGGAGTGATTTTCCCCCCTCTGAAATCAACTGCATTTCCGCTGAAAATAGCAGATCTGCTGAGAGTTCCCCAGCCTGGACTGTGCGTGTGTGTGTTCAACTAAACTGAGTGTGAGGGAGAAAGAGAGAGAGAGAGAGAGAGACAGAAAGAGGGAGAGAGGGGCAGACAAAGAGACTGCAAGAGAGGGGGTAAGTGAGAGGAAAAAGTGCAAGTTTGTACGTGTGCATTGCTTTATTTACAAGTGTGTGTGTGTGTGTGTGTGCACGAGAAAGAGTGTGTGTGCGTGCGCGCGCACGTGCATGTGCGTATCATTAAGCTCTGTGTGATTGTGTGAGCGCTCATATGTGTGCACACGTGCAAGTGTGAAGGAGAGAGAAAGAAAATACAAAACAGAGTAAGTGTATACGATTGTGCATTCATGTGATTTTTTTTTCAAAGTAAGAGTGTGAATGTGTGTGTGTGTGTGTGTGTGTGTGCACGCATCCGCATTCAATTCAGCTCTGTGTCTGTGCATGCGTGTGTACCTTTGGTAATCTGGCTACAGATTTCAGATCTAAATACACTGACTTGCCATGAACTGTCTGTGCCCAGTGCTGCAGCGTCTGCTGTCAGAAAAAGCACTGATGTCAATTGCTACAGAGTTTTTGTTTCAATCGGAACAAATTTACTGTGCATAATGTGGCAAACATTTGCAGCTTTTGTTGAATGAACAGAGGCTCAAGCAGATGTACCCATGGCTCTAGGTGTTTGACAGGGCTGGAGATTGTGCGCACCAGCATTAATGTGCATCTGTGCGGGCGTGCACGTTTGTGTGTGTATGTGTGCGCATGCTCGCATGTCTGTGTGTGTGTGTATGTGTGATCGCCCACATGTGTGTGCATGTGCACGCGTGCATGTGTGTAATTTGCTTTCCACAGTGATATCAATGTGTGCCATGTAGGGATTGCCTTCTGTTATCGGCATTTTGACTTCAATCAACCATAAGGAAACCTTTTGACTTTGATTTTGGTGCTCTGACAAGTTACTGGATCACCTCTCAAGGGGTCAACAAACGACGCTTTCGAAAGAGCATGAGCTTTCCTTATTTTCCTTCAGAAAATGGGCGGTCCATTTTTTATGTAAATCTGATATCAGATTTCTGTGCCTAGACTGAAGAGTTGCACGCATACAATCTGAGACAAATCGCACTTGGCCAGCAGCGTTGATTTTGTGAACGGGGTCACATACCTGTATAAGTTATTTTTTGTTCTTCACTTCTGTTTTCATGGCCAAATCTTGGCAGGCCCAGTTCCACTTATTTTTCATTACTTTATCAACCTCTGCTACAAAAATCTAATTATCCTTTGTGAGCTTTCTCATTTTGTCCATGATTGAAGATGATCGACGAAATCAGGTATCTTTCCAAGTTGTGAAGCATGCGAGCGGAAGTTGTGTAATCGAGACTGAATTTGGATAAGCTGAATGATGACAAAGGAGCAACGGAACATTTATACTCAATTGGTTTGCTTATCCAAACACGGGACATTTTGGCAAATGCTGTGGGTCAGTCTTGTCAATCGGTCAGACAACAATAGTGCAGCGTTCGGTTGGAAACCCCCCCCCCCCCCCCCCCCCCAACTTTGATTTTCTCAACAGAATGGCCTCTGGAGTCAATTTTCGGACAGAAATCCGACTATAGTCGGAAAAATCTCATGCCTGATTTGAGTAAATGTGTGAGTTTGGACCATGAACATTTCAGACTGAGAAATACAACAAAAAGGTGATCATATCTAAACATGCACACATTCATCTATTCAGCAATTCAAGTGATTACACTAACGGCAAACACACAAGCACAATTAACAGATTTCATCAAGAATAAAATATGAGGTACTGTATTTGTGCACACATGCACACACACACACACACACAGAGACATAAACATGTGCAGTATCAGCATCAGTAGCTCAAGGAGGCGTCACTGCGTTCAGACAAATCCATATATGCTACACCACAACTGCCAAGCAAGCAGATGCCTGGCCAGCAGCGTAACCCAACACCCACACAAAAACACAGGCACACATACAAGTGCACATACACACACAAAACATGAGCAGACAAACACACCACACTCACAAACCCTCGTCCTAACTCACCTCGACTATCCAAAGCCTGCAACAGAAGGTCAACGCAGTCTTTTTTCAGCGAACAGTCCTGCAGTGAAATCCGACTCAGGACGTCACAGTTCCTGATGAGATATGCAACAGGGCTCAGTTCCCTCACTCCATTAAACACCACAACCTTCAGGTCCAGCTCTTGCACGCCCGGGAAGCCAGTCCTTGGACAGAACCACAAAACTAACACAAAACAAGTTACGACAAAAGCCAACGATTTGTGATCAGCTTAACATTAACAAAAACTCATGATTGAATAGGAGTAACCCCTCCTCTGATCTTCAGAAACAATGACAATTTGGTTGAAATAAAACTCAGAAACGATGGTTAACAACAACAAAACTAACAGAATAGGGCGGGATGGCTACATTCTATTTTTCTTTTTCAGTGGGACATAGAATTTTCCCTTCATGTAGGCCAGTTGGTTGAGTACTGAATGTGTAAACAAGAGCTTGGAAAAGCGACCATGCAAGCCTCTCAAAAAGAGTTTCATTGGGAAAAATTAACTGAACAGTCATGGTCTTGCCAGAGCATCTTCATTCTGCTCTAACTTCAAGGTTGGCATACCAACTGCAATCAAAGCTGATTCCCAACCCAGAAATATATGGTTTGTGTCAAGAAATTAGCAAACCTTGCCACACATACACACTACCCACCTGCAATCAGTGCAATCAGCTTTTTCTGGTTGGTCGGCACTGATGTCTCCATCGCTGTCTGGCAGAAGAATAGGAAAGGTTTTCAAACCACACGATTCTATCTTCAGGAGCTTCAGTGGCTGGATGCTGAAAAGTAGTGCAGAACAGCGTCAGTGTAACTCAATGTAAACAATCAAAATGTGAATCTATACAGCGCCTAGCAGAATGGGGTTTACAAAAACAGGTAAATAGATACACAAACACACACACTCATATATATCTGAAAAAAACATACATAGACAAGAAGTACAGAATGAGAACAATGGGGGTGTTGTATATTAGTAGAAAGAAATGGCAGTATGAGGCTTCTTTTCCCTGTGACAGAATGACAAACAGCACGAGGGAGAGAGAATGAATTAGTATAAGTAACTACATGGGTATTTGCTTACTGACTTAGGCCTTTCACCCCTCCTGGGGTACAGGCTGTCAACAAGAGACCTCCACAGTCCCCTATCCTGTGCCTTTGCCTCTCTCTCTATATATATATCTATGGCTCCTGGTAAGGTCCATCTTCTTAGTGTCTACCTGGAGGTCCTTTCACAAGGTGTTTCTTGGTCAGTCTCTCATTCCCTTCCTTGGGGGTTCCATGTCAAGGCCTGTCTGGTGATGCCTGATAGATGATGCTAGTTCCCCTACCATTCATCCCACCTTCCAATTCCATCCCCAACCTCTCACCTTCGTCCAAATTTTGCTTTTCAGCTGGCAGTTGTGTGTTATGCATCCGCAGTTGGCAAGCCAGAAATAGTGAGAGAAAGAGCACTGGCAGGACTTACTAACATAACCTGATTCGAACTGAATAAGATTTGTTCATTATCTTGATGTACAGTGATCAGACTGCACTTCAGCACATGATCTAACATTATGTACAATAATATTTTATCAATCTTTCAACCAATTCAACCCTGGGAAGTTCACAACCTCGGCAGGTACCCACACTGTGTTTCCTCCAAACTACGTGTAGATATATCCAGGAACACTGTAAAGTTAGTTCCCATTCCTTGCAGTTTATACGTATGTATCAATGTGAACGCTGTTCTAAATGAAACAAATTTTGGTGCCACAGCTATGCTAAGACGCAGTATTCGATGAGTTACAATATTTTTCTTGCCAAGGTTCTTAGTAGCTGCCCATCCCAAGTGTACACAACAGGTATGATCAATAGGAGGGTTTGCAGGCTCACTTTCGTGGTGGAACTTTCATAGCTTGCGAAGTGAAAAGTAGGTCATATGACGTCATGAGCAGCCCACCATTGTAACTAGCTTTCCTGAGTTTGCACCGCCTTTGATCAGACAACTTTTCAGCAGAGTCTATAAATGGATCAGTTGGAATATGTAGTGGCAGAGATGTGACAAGAACTATCTATGCTCAAAGTAAACAAAGAAGACTAAAGCGATAATGAGTGTAATTAAAAAACCAAATAATTCTTGTAAACTTGCAAAAATAGTTGCTGAAATTGTTCAAAATCATTTCATGAAACAGCAATCTCTACAACAAAATCAGAAAATGCATGTGCATGTGGTTCTCACTGAAAGTGACTGGGAATCCCCACAAAACTCAGACAAAAGTGGGTCTGCTGCAAACCCTCCCTAATATCTGATTCCTTCTCTTTTTTCAAAATTTCATTTCCATTTCATTTTCTCAAGGAGGCGTCACTGCATTCAGATAAATCCGTATATGTTACACCACATCTGCTGCGCAGATGCCCGACCAGCAACATAACCAAATTCACTTAGGCCTGGAGTGCATGGATTTGTGTTCCTGTCAGAGAGGACTCCTACAGAATTTTGCCAGAGGACAACCCTTTTGTTGCCGTGTGTTCTTTTTCAGTGCACCAAGTGTGTGCTGCACGCAGGACCTCACTTTATCATCTCAACCTAATGACTGGATGCTCAGTTTGATATTGTCAGTGAAACTTGGAAGAAAGGGTGAAAGTGGGAATTGAACCCAGACCCTCACAGACACTGTACTGGCAGGTGAGCATCTTGACCATTCTGCCACCTTCCACCACACTTTTCTTTTAGATTCCTATTCTTTTCTTGAAATCCATTTCCACCACACAATTTGGAGGTCACAACACAATCACACTGATACAGCCTGTATGGCTGCCTACATAGGGGTTAAAAACGATCATATACAAGTAAAAGCCCATTAAACAAATGAGTCAATGTTGCAATTCACAAACACACAAGAAGAAATTTTTTTCATTTTTTTCTTCTTTTTGTTACCCTCTTCCATCATGGCTGGTACCATCCAATCCAACGAGGAATTTCAGCACTCTGCAGAGAAAGGTGCTTGTGCTTTCCAAACAAGCCATGGTGTCAGAACAGTTGAGAGCCACAGAGTGCAGAGTTCCCGCCTTGATCCGCTCCAGCAGTGCGTAAAACAACAAGTTGTAGTCTGCACACACAGGAGAGCAAAGGGGAAATCATCCTTCTCTGCCACACAGCTCTGTGAGACTGCACATAAAATCAATCAGATTAACTGAGCTAAACTTAAAAGTGAGAAATTACATCATGCTGCTCATAGCCAAGTTGTATTGTATTGTTTTGAACTACTCTTTTTTACACAACACATTTCTCTGTGTGAAATTTCTGCTCTCTCCCCAGGAAAAGCACGTTGCTACTCTGAGAGTGCCACTTTTTAACTTTTTATACATTTTTTTCTCCCTGCAATTTCATTTGTTTTTCAATCAAAGTAGATTTTTCTAGAGAATTTTGCCAGGAACGACCCGTTTGATACCATGGGTTCTTTTAAATGCGCTAAGTGCATGCTGCACACAGGACCTCAGGTTATTGTCTCATCTGAATGACTAGCGTCCAGACCACCACTCAAGGCCTAGTGGAAGGGGAGAAAATACTGGTGACTATGGGATTCAAACCAGTGCGCTCAGATTCTCTCGCTTCCTGAGCAGACGTGTTACCACTTTGCCAATACCGCAGTTGGTCACAAAGGGGCCATTCCAAAGCTGAACACCCATCAGTTCTTAAGACCAGTCACACAGAAATCAAAGAACAAGCACATACACACACTCATGCATGTACACACATATAACAGAGATGCCAACCACTGTCAAGTGTTTGTAGGAACAATCAGAAAATTTAGTAGGAACATTTTGAATTTGGTTGAAACACTCTCAAGCCACATCAGCAAACGTACATTAATTTTTATCTACAAGGCATACAAACACTTGGGCCTACCTGCAACACTGTGCAACTGCTATGATTAAGCTGACTGGTCTACTCAATACTGTTTCAATGTAAACAAGCACATGATTAGCTGAGCATCATCACGTGAGACCAAGGTGAGCAGTGACTACCCTGGCCTCGTGATCAACAGGTCCAGAGCATCTGGGTAATGTTACGACAGGAAAGCATATGTGACCATGCTATGTAGTCGAAAATGAACCTGTTGGAACAAATTTGACATTGGCACAACATCAGAACAAACAGCGATAGAGCATAACAAAATACGGCAAAATCGTAACAGTTAGCATTTCTGCATATAAGCATATACTCACACATTTACACAGCACCCACCACAACAAGCACAGAGAGAGAGAGAGAGAGGGAGAGAGAGAGAGAGAGAGCCAACAACACAGCACCTACCAAAACTGATCAACGGCACATTGCCGTACACACTGAAGTCCAGGTCCACAGAGGACAGGGACGACCAGCCACTAAGAACGCTGCGCAGACCCTGATGCACACGGACCCATGTCTCCCCCTCAAAGTTCGCATCCACCTTCCAGGACGCCGACAGGTGTTCCACCCCCCTGCTCTCGTGTCCCTCCATTTTGTGCAGGTCACTCAGATTCTCCATCCACCTGCACAGTTCATAACACTGATGTACACCTGAAAAACAGATTATGGATGCCTACATGGCAGTGTAAAAACAGTCATGCATGTAAAATCCCACTAATACATATGAGTGAACATGGGAGTTGCAGCCCATGAAGAACACTAATGTCTTACTTCATTAATTCATTCATTGACACTCATATCATATGATAAAGTGTCGGCAACTGAACGCCACCCTACCCAACACATGACCTTACCACACCATCACACCAATATCTGAGGTCAATTATGTGCTAAATCTCCCTGTGCATATGCACATAGATCACATGTGCACGTTAAAGATCCCATAATCCATGTCAGTGTGTATGAGTGCGAGTGTGTGAATGCATGAGCGTGGATATGTGTGTGTATGTGAGCGAATGTGTGCGCATGCGTGTGCATGCAGGGTTCGTCACTAACGGGAGCGCAGAGCGGAACGCTCTGAAAAAACAAATTGCGCTCTGGAAAATTCCTTGACTCAGAGCACTTGCGCTCTTGATTTTGAAAAGACATAAGCATACACTACTGTATCTAAATTGTTATTCCATTGTACATCACAAACAAGAGTCAAAAGCGCGATCGTTTTGCATTTACCGAAGTTTGAAAGCCGTCTGTTTACGTTTTGTTAGTTCAACTGGAAGTAGGCCTAGTGAATCAGGGGAGGCTATGCAAAAGAGCGCTCTTCAGACTTGAAGAGTAGAAAAGTGGAGCACACGATCGATTTCGCGGCCGTGCAAAATCAAAATGAATTTATGTTTGAGACTTGTTGCTCTATGTTTTTAGTGTGCACTCTTAGTTTTCAGTTTGCGCTCATCAAAATTCTGAAACTAGAGCGCAGGTGCTCATGTGAAAAAATGTTAATGACGAACCCTGGCATGTATATGCAAACGCAAGTCTCATCAATTATAAACTAAGCACATGTGCGTCCGTGCGTGTGTGTGCATGTGAGAGAGTGTGAGTTTGTGCACACGTTTGCATACTTTTAAATATGTGAGTCTCATCAACCCAATCACCAACCAAGCATCGCACATGAAAAAAATTCCACCATCAAACACACATTAAAAACACAAAAACAACAGACATACAAGAGGGCGTTGTAGTCTTCCTCCTCATGGTCGGAAAACACACCAAGGGCTTCGTCCAGCAAGTCGTAGCAGTGGTCACTGGTGGTGGACGCCACTTCTGCGCCATGTGATTCCTCTGCACCCAGCCCTCCTTCTTCCAACTCCTCTTCCTCCTCCTGTGTCCAGTCTTCCTCCTGACAACCTGAGACAACAGCGTCTGTCCAAAGACTTTCCTCTTTTGCTGTCCACTCTGTAGAGTCTTGGAAAGCAGAGGAGGATGCACCTGTTCTAGAATCGTCTGTTTCTCCTGTTGGTGCTGAACGGCTGGTGTGAGCGTGGTGTGAAGTTGAGGCAGAGTGCTCTGTCTCGGCCACACCTGTCAGCCCAGTGTAGCCCAGGTCCCTCAGCATGTTCACCAGGCGCAAGGTCAGTCCAAGCTTATTATCATGGTTGCTGGCTGACTGACCATATCCAAGGTCAAGGCCTCCCACAGCGGCTCGAGTCGCTCTGCTGCCTGCCAGACACAAACCCTCTGCTCTGTTAACAGGTGGAACACTTTCCTCACTGACTTCTGTGTTACTTCTTTCTGTGTCATTGTCACAACTGTCATCACTTCCTACTGTGCCATCATCACCATCATCACTTCCTACTGTGTCATCACCACCGTCATCACTTCCTACTGTGTTATCACCACCATCATCACTTCCTACGGTGTCATCACCACCATCATCACTTCCTACTGTGTCGATAATAATAATAATAATGGTATTTATATAGCTCTGAATCTTGTGCAGAGACAAATAAAAGCGCTTTCGCACCAGTCATTCACACGCATGCATAACTAAAACTGTAGAAACTATAGACAAGGAAGGGCAGGCAAGGGAGGCTATTTTCGGAAGAGGTGGGTTTTAAGGCCAGACTGGAAAGAGCTGAGTGTGGAGACTTGACGAAACAAAAGAAGAAGTTCATTCCAATCACAAGGTCCAGAGACAGAGAAAGAATGGTGGCCAACAGTAGAGTGTTTGAATCTGGGTATGCGTAAACAGAGTGGATCCGAAGCCGATCGTAGTGAGCGAGATGGAGTGTAGAGGTGAAGGCAGCCGCAGAGATAGGAAGGGGCAGTTTTGTGAATGCATCCATAACATAGAGTGCTGATCTTGTACTTTATTCAGTATGAGACAGGGAGCCAGTGGAGATGTTGCAAAAGAGGAGTGATGTGCTCAGATCTTTTCTTTCTGAGGACGAGTTGGGCAGCAGAGTTTTGTATGCGCTGAAGGGACTGAATTGATGAAGAAGGCAGACCAGACAATAGAGAGTTACAGTAGTCAAGGCGAGAGAGAATGAGAGAAACGACAAGTCTAGATGTTGCATCAGTGGACAGATATTTCCGGACGGCACTGATGCGCCGCAGTTGACAGTAGCAGGACTGACATGTCTGACTGATAAATTTTTGCATGAACAGTGTATTGTCAAGGACAACACCGAGGTTCCTGACTGACGTGGAAAGTGGGATGGATGTACTGCCAAGTTTGATTGTGTCAATTGTGATGGAAGACAGTTTTTGTTTAGTTCCTATGATCATTGCTTCAGTTTTGTCCGCGTTCAGTTGTAACTTATTTCGAGTCATCCAGTTTTGAATGTCCAGGAAGCAGTTGGATGTTTCTTGCAAGAGCGACAACAATTTTTCAGGGGTATCACTCTTCTGGAGTTGAGTGTCATCAACGTAAGAATGATGACTGGTATTATGGTGGTTGATAATTTCAGCGAGAGGAGCAGTGTACAGTGTGAAGAGCACTGGGCCTAAAACAGATCCCTGTGGGACTCCATGTTCGATTTTAACGGGTTCAGATTGGAAATGATTAACAATGACAGACTAGAATCGATCAGTGAGATAAGACTGGAACCAGTTTAGTACAGTGCCGTTGATACCAAATGTAAAATGAAGACGGGAAAGAAGGATTGAATGGTCTATCGTGTCAAAGGCAACATTGACAAGTCGAGAAGAGTGAGAAGGGAAATTTTTCCTGAGTCGGACGCTATCCTACTGTCATCATCACCATCATCACTTCCTACGGTGTCATCACCACTGTCATCACTTCCTACTGTGTCATCACCACCATCATCACTTCCTTCCCACTGTGTCATCACCACCATCATCACTTCCTTCCCCACCATCATCACTTCCTACTGTGTCATCACTGTCATCACTTCTTACTGTGTCATCACCACCATCATCACTTCCTTTTCTATCACCACCACTTCCTTCTCTATCATCATCACCATCATCACTCTGTACTGTGTCATCACCACTGTCATCACTTCCTACTGTGTCATCACCACCATCATCACTTCCTTCTGCATCATCATCATCATCACCATTATCACTTCTTTCTGTATCATCATTAACACCATTATCACTTCCTTCTCTTCCATCATCATCATCATGGTGTTCTGTATCATCATCATTATCATCATCATGGTGTCCTGTATCATCATTATCATCATCATGGTGTCATGTATCATCATCATCATCATCATGGTGTCCTGCATCATCATCATCATCATCATGGTGTCCTGTATCATCATCGTCATCTTGGTGTTCTGTATCATCATCATCATCATGGTGTCCTGCATCATTATCATCATCATCAAGGTGTCCCTGTGTTTCATCATCATCATGGTGTCCTGTATCATCATCGTCATCTTGGTGTTCTGTATCATCATCATCATCATCATCATGGTGTCCTGCATCATCATTATCATCATCATGGTGTCTGTGTTTCATCATCATCATGGTGTCCTGTATCATCATTATCATCATCATGATATCCTGCATCATCATCATCAACATGGTGTCCTGCATCATCATCGTCATCATCATCATCATCATGGTGTCCTGCATCATCATCGTCATCATGGTGTCCTGTATCATCATCATGGTGTCCTGCATCATCATCGTCATCATGGTGTCCTGTATCATCATCATCATCATCATGGTGTCCTGCATCATCATCGTCATCATGGTGTCCTGTATCATCATCATGGTGTCCTGTATCATCATCATCATCATCATCATGGTGTCCTGTATCATCACCATCATCATGGTGTCCTGTATCATCATCATGGTGTCCTGCATCATCATTATCATCATCATGGTGTCCTGCATCATCATTATCATCGTCATGGTGTCCTGCATCATCATTATCATCATGGTGTCCTGTATCATCACCATCATCATGGTGTCCTTATCATCATTATCATCATCATGGTGTTCTGCATCACATTATCATCATGGTGTCCCTCTGCATCATCATCATCACTCCCTCCTAAATCATCATCATCATCACTCCCCCCTGTATCACCATCATCATCATCACTCCCCCTGTATCACCATCATCATCATCACTCCCCCTGTATCACCATCATCATCATCACTCCCCCCTGTATCACCATCATCATCATCACTCCCCCTGTCATCACCATCATCATCATCATCTCCCCCCTGTCATCATCCACTCATCATCATCACTCCCCCCTGTATCACCATCATCATCATCACTCCCTCCTGTATCAACATCATCATCATCACTCCCTCCTGTATCAACATCATCATCATCACTCCCCCCTGTATCACCATCATCATCATCACTCCCCCTGTATCACCATCATCATCATCACTCCCCCTGTATCACCATCATCATCATCACTCCCTCCTGTATCACCATCATTATCGTCATGGTGTCCTTGTGCATCATCATCATCACTCCCCCCTGTATCAACATCATCATCACTCCCCCTGTATCAACATCATCATCACTCCCCCTGTATCAACATCATCATCATCACTCCCCCTGTATCACCATCATTATCGTCATGGTGTCCTTGTGCATCATCATCATCACTCCCCCCTGTATCAACATCACTCCCCTCTGTATCATCACTGTGTCCTGCAGACTCCTCACCTGTAAAACGACTCTCAGTGTTTGTTGCACCGAGACAGACACCAGTCCGCAGAGGTGGACATTGTACTCTGCGTTCCATGTCCAACAGAACAGGGAAGTACCGAGTGCAGCGGCTGCAGTGGAACAGGCCGCTGATGATGAAGAAGAGCACCAGCCATTCCACGGTAAAGACGCCCATGTTAAGCAGGTGCAGAATCCTGAGGCGGCCGTTCTGCATCAGCTCCTTCAGAACCTGAAGAACACGTCCAAACAGTCAGTTTCAGTGTCATGTCTCTGCTTCCAGGTCATTTCTGCAAACTGCACTTCATCATGTTTCTGACCTTTTAACCAAGCATGACCCTTCAAGGTCTGTCCGCTCTTCTGCTGGTGACAGAATCTCCTGCGTTCCCACATCAAACAGAGGAACACGGCAGGAGAGTTTTTAGTTCTTCACTTGTATAAACCTGGAATTCAATGAGCCTTTTTCAGTCTTTCACAGTCCTTCACTCACATCTCTTTGTAACAATCTGAAAATATTCCTTTTCAAGCTATTTCTGCATAATTAAGGCACTTCATTCCCTGTCTGTACTGTATTCTACTGATCCACTTGTTTCTTCCATGCATGTGCATGTCCGTGTGTGTTCTTGTGTGCTTTGACTCTGACTGACATGTTTCTGTAAAACGCTTTGAGAGATCTGAAAGAGCTATATAAATGTACTATCATTATTAGTTTTGACCTTGTGTGTGTGTGTGTGTGTGTGTGTGTGTGTTTTGTTTGTTTGTTTGTTTGTTTCAAGCTATTTGCCTTTGACATGGGCCTTTGCAAAAATCATGTTCAGCTGAAATGTTACATTTCATGAAAAACGTCAGAGACCTGCCACGTTGTCAAGTTAGACAGGAGCAATCATGAGACATTTCTAACTGCATTAAAATAATAGAATGCTGACTCTAAATTTCGCTCATTGTTCTGGGAGTGGATATTTGTGTGGATGACCATTTTTTTTTTACAAGTCATATAGGCAGCCATACTGTTTTCTGGGTGTGTATGCTGGTGTGTAGCCATAACTCTCAAACATTGGCAAGGATTATGGGATCTGTTTATAGGAGTCTATAGACAAACTGTTGCAAATATTTCAACCAAAGAGACAAATTTAATATAGGGAAGTGAAGCGTTGGGAGGCTAGGGGAGAGACAGGAAGCAGATAGGTTTATTGACCATCATAACACTGATGCTATGTTTGAGTAAAATGCCTTTAGATGAGTAAGTGCTCACTCTCATGTGAAACCCTAAAACCTTCAGAGTTCCAGAACACATAGGAAATTTAATTCAGGGTACCCAGGACTCTGATGGGAAGCCCTACTGTTTTTTATCATGGAAATGTACCCACCAAAAACAGAGTACGGCTGACGAAATGGCAAGATAACGCCCACACTCATCAAACCCATACCCCACCCCTGTAGGTGGGAGTGAACAAAGAAGTTGGAACCCACAAATGCAGAAGAAGAAAAAAATCATGCTAATATAACAATAATGGACAGTGATATAGTATGTAATCCAGAAAACTGCTGTGAATGCTTTATAAAACTTAATACTCAAAGCAACACATTCTTCTTCTTCTTCTCCACCCTCAACCATAAAGGATCACTGAGATGTGCAAAGAAGAACTGTTCAACAGATTCCCCGGGGTCTCTCAGTTGTGACACACAACATAATATTTCACTTCTTCTTCTTCTTCATTCATAGGCTGCAACTCCCATGTTCACTCGTATGTACATGAGTGGGCTTTTACGTGTATTGCTGTTTTTACCCTGCCATGACAGCAGCCATACTCTGTTTTCAGGAGTGTGCATGCTGGGTATGTTCTTGTTTCCGTAACTCACCAAATGCTGACATGGATAACATGATCTTTAATGTACGTAATTGACCTTTAGCTTACATATACACATGAAATGGGTTGAGGCACTAGCAGGTCTGCACATAATGTTGACCTGGGAGATAGGAAAAAACTCCACCCTTTATCCACCAGGCGGATTACTGAAATTCAAACGAAAATCCAACACTTTAACCACTCAGCTAATGCACCCATCTTATATTTCATAAAAAACAACAACAACTGACAATCATTGAATCATCACTGCCGCTTCGACTGATGGAGAATTTGCACTTGAAGCGAGTGCACAAAAAAGTGCACAAATTTTCTTCCTAAAATTATGTTTAAGTAACACACTTACCGTGACCCATGAGTGCAGACTCTGGCAGGGGTCTGATTCCTGTCCTGTGCAAACTACTACCCGCCTATGTGGAGAAAACGAAAGTAGCTATGGCCAATAACCTCCCGAAGTAGGTCACCTCCCCTTCGCATCCCTGACTAGCGCCCTCTTTCTCCAGCAGCCGTCTTGACTGCTGCTCCTGTGCTCTGCATACAGTTAAGTTTTCTGTCTATCGATTCTTTGGCACTCTCATTTTGTGTCCGATGATGAATCACAACAGGTCACAAAACTACTTGGCCCAACTGGGTGATCGAGCTCAAAGGCACGATCACAATCGATCGGCGGACACAGTGAATACTTACATAAAAATCATGTTGACACTTACTTTCTCCTTGTAGAAATGTTTATTGTATACCTTCCTTAAGATCTGGTGGCAATGATTTTGTTGTTACATGTGGTGGTCTTGTTTTCTTTCATAGCGAAGGTTTTCTCTCCACCTTCATCATCTCACACACTCACTTGTAACTGGTATTGCGCTGTCTTACATTTTATAAAAAAATATCATAAAACAAGTGGAGGCGGAAGGATGAAGGCCAGGAGAAACTAACCTGTAACCAGGTCCCAGAGCCGAAGAATTGAACCCGATACCTAAAGTCCACCTTCAGCACCACCAGACTGGTGGTCAGCGGTGCGATGAACTGAGGGTGGTGAATGGGCATCTTGTCCACTGTGGCCAGATCGAGGCTCACTTTCTTCAGCTGCCTCAACATCTTCACAGCCTCTTCTTCTGTTGACTGGGAACTATCAGCGGTGTAATCTGAAAACACTGGTACCCATCTGTATCATTGAATTCTGGAAATATTACTTCTTATCAATTCGAAGACTGTCATATTTGGATGTGTGTGAAAGTACCTTGTATCATGAGAACAAAACCTTCATGGCAAGTGGAAAAAAAAAAGGAAGAAAAAATCCTGATAGGCCTGACAGTCTTTACCATAAATGCCTACCCCAAAAACCTTACCACTAGGAGCAGATGATATAAAAATCAGGAACAATGTTAGATTTTTTTTTAAAATAGGATTTACAGGAACACACATTTTTCTTTTTTGTTTCAAAGTGCTGAGGACAGCCATTGATTCATCACTGCCGCTAGGACTGATGGAGAATTCGCACTTGAAGAGAGTGCACAAACTAAGTTTTTCCTTTGCTGTCCTTGTAGAAATGTTTATTGTATACCTTCCTTAGATCTGGTGGCAATGATTTTGTTGTAAGGGATGGTGGTTTTGTTTTCTTTCATAGCGAGGGTTTTCTCTCCACCTTCATCATCACTCTCAGTCTCACACACTCACTTGTAACATCAGCCATCTTTTCAGTTTGGTATGCTTTCTCTTAACTTCAACTCTTCCGTAGCCAGTTGACCCCTAGTCTGCCTAGATGACGAGATAACTTGACAGCACAACTGTGGATGCTTTGCTGCCACAATGATGAGATAACCTGCCAGCGAAATATTCTGACTTTTCCCCAGTTTTCATTGAGTTCGTTGACAAAAAACCTGCTAGCTTTAGCTTGGGAAATCCTTCTTGATTTTATTGATAGCTAGAAAACCCCATCTACGTCATGAGGTATCCTTTATTTGAATGATTTGGTTGGGTAACTGGTAGTGTTTTGCCTGGCTTGTCACTTGCTCAACAAAATGTTGGACACCCTGCCAAAGCTATGCACTAAAACAACCAAAATTATTTTCTCCACCTGATGTTCAGAAAGAATTGAAGCATCAACTCGAAGAAGAAGATGGTGATAAACTTTTATCGGGTGATTCTACAGAAAATAAAGGAAGCAATGAAGAGACTGGCCAAGATATGACAGACAGTGAGTGAAGCTGGCTGTAGAGAGCAGACAACAGTGACGCAACTGAAAGATTATCAGTACACAGCGCGAGCGACATTCTTGGCACTGAGCCAACACAGGGTAAAAGGACTGAGGAGACAGGGATAAGTGTACTGGGTCAGAGAGGGGGAAGAGGAGGGGCTTGGAGGCCAAGGGGGCATGGCCTTACTGTGTTTGAGGGGATCAATGTTGTGCCAACAAACATCCAGCATGCTATTGTCAACTTTACTGGTGACAGTGGACTGAAAAAAGACCCAAGGAACATGGACTGCATTAATTTTCTCTCTCTCTTTCCCCCCCCCCCTCCTTTTTTGATAATCTAAATCAGAAAATTTGTTGAGCAAACCAGTTTGTATGCACAGCAGATACTCCAACAGGAACAGGCAAATGCAGGCAGGCAGAAATAAATACTCCATGCTATCTGCATAAAAGATACAAAATGTTTTCGAATTGGAACAGTTCTTGGGTTTGACTTTACGGTTTACCAATTTGCCTGAAAGAACCAATCACTTCTATGTTGTTCCCAAGTTGTCACAATAAATTGTGTAGTCTATTTTCCTTTTTTTTATTTTAAATTGTGGTTGTTCTAGTATAATATGTGTCTACAGGTATTATCCATTTGTCCAGAAAATATTACCTGACTGTGCAAATTACTTGACTAATGTTTATAATGAACAAGTTGAAAATGTGACAAAAAACAAAATACTCATTTCAAAACAATTGCATGTCAGTGAAAACATGCAAAATTGGAAAGCATCATGTGTTTTGCATTCTTTATTCATATACCTTTCAGAAAATGTATACGTTAATGGGTCTCTCTCCAATAACAAAGTGCATACTTTTTTTTAAAAACAATATATACCCGTTTTTTGTGAAAAAATCCTGGCAGATTTCATTTCAATTTTATTTCCCTGGCAACAAAAGGGTTAAGGACTTTCACACATGCACACACTGTTTGAATTACGATTCCCATCTGCCGTAAGGTTAATCTACCCATTGTGTTGGTCACCCAACCCACCCCCTACCTGTTGATCCGTGACTGTAACTTTCACTGATTTTTACATGTTTCCATAACAAATATTGCTTTTAGTGTTATGCTTAACTGATACTTGCATGTCGTGATATGTACATTTACACACACACACAAAAATAAATAAAATAAAATAAAAAGTCTATTATGGAAGTCCTGTATGCTGAACCTACTTTTGAACTGAGATTCCTGTGTGAGCTTTATGCCCATAGTCAAGATCATGGAGTGGAGCCAGGAAAACCACCGGTCCCTGTAGGTCAGGGGAAACCTGACCTTGCTGTGACAGTCACAGGTAGGGGGAGACCTGCTCCATGGACGCATCTCATCCGGCTCGTACACCCCCAGTGATTCATACTCCTGCCTCCAGGCTTTCTCCGTCACTGTTTTACCTGAGGTGGACAGATTCTTTTGAAAAGGAAAAGTCTCAAGGAGAAGAACTAACTAACGAAGAAGGCAAGACAACAAGTTCATTCCACATGCCCCCTGAGGGCACTGAAATAATGTACACTTGCATCTTTTACACACAAACAAAAACTGAGGAAAGAAACAAACAAACAAAACAAAGCTCCAAGTGTGAGAAAGTGAGACAAAGACTTTTCAGGTTCTCAAGGTGGTGTTACTGCATTCTGAAAAATCCATATTGATATATATGCTACACCACATCAAGGCAGATACCTGACCAGCTGTATAACCCCAAACGCTAGTCACGACTTGAGTGCATACACACACACACACACACATATGTATGTGTACCTATAAGAGTGGATTTCTCCACAGAATTTTGTCAGAGGACAAACACTCATGATTCCAAGGGTTCCTTTCACCGGTAGCGAGTTTAGATTGCAACACTCAACAAGAAATTACACCTACCAATTTCAAATTACTGTAACTTTTTTTGTTTTTGAACCAAATGACCGCCTGTTTTTTTTGTTGTTTTTTTTGTTTTTTTTGTTTTTTTAAGAGGAATGATGGAATTTTTGTGTTTTGGAGCAAAAAATGATGTTGGTACAAGTGAAAGATTTTGATTTTTGTGTTATTATGGTTTGTTTTTTTTCAATACAAATTTTGCACTTCGACACGTTACAGACATAAACAAAGACAGGTACAACAAAAACATCACTCCAATGCAGTTGAAAACAAAGCAGACTCACCAACTGAAGTCTTCAGTACAACTATATTTCCCATGTAATGGTGTAACTGTAATCCAGAATATAATCCATGGGAAACACACAAAATGAACTTGCGTATTTGTAGAAAAATCATTTCTGTCACTTCACAATTCATTTGAAGGTTTCACAGTGTCCTCACTTGAAATACCTTACTGTGGTGGAACTATATAAACACGTTACAACTATCTGATGAAACTGAAATACTACTAAAGTCAGAAAATAAATGAATGGAGGTAAAATATATATACAAATATGTACACAGGTCTGAACTGTTTACTGTTTGAGACAGTGAACTTTGGTTGCTGCTGCTTTCCTGTTGCCCTCCACAGTATGATGCAGTTCAAAGCACAGAGTGGGACACACTGCCTTCTTGCACATTATGGTTTCAAACGGCAGGTTGAGCAGCTAGTATGTCTGCCAGCAGTCCTCGATTTCAGCCTTACAACACAGCTTCATCGCAATCTGAAGTGCTGAGTATGCCTTCATTTCAGGGACAGTGACATCTTTGGCAGCATTCAGCCTTGAATGTTGACTGAGTTCAGTGGTGCCTGACAGCAGTTCCTCTGCATACAGATTAGACTGGTCAGCCATGAGTTGGAATGCAGAAGAAAAGCATAAAGATGTCCAATGGATGGAAGTTGTCAGTGTTGACAAGGACATCTGAAACACATGAGCAAAAAAAAAGTTAAATACAATCAGTAATATTAATAATTATACAACAGCTGATTTATTATCAGCTGATAAATACTGCAAATAAAAGATATCATACTCATAAACAAGTGCACAAATAGCAAAAACATAGATTTTTACACTGGCATTGTTTTTACACAGAGTATCTCCATAATCTTCACTAGACAAAAAACTGACATGAAATATTTGTGTGGTAAATGAACATACTGCTCTTGCTCTTCAATGTCCTACATTTGTCTGATATAATGCACACATAATTTTATATGTGCTGCCAGTGAATGAACAGTGCACCTCTGATCTGTTCATATAAAAAATAAGTGCAACCTAATCTTAGTCACACACAATCTTAGTGACATACATGTCCGAGAGCACACACACACACACAGCTCTTACCTGGTTTTTTTTTTTTTTTTTTAAAAAGTCAAATTTGGAAGCCATTCAGCAGAACAGTAGGGATCATCCATGTGGTATAACACCCACTGAAACAAATGAGGGCTTGGTAGAACGCCCCCTCCCTCCTGGTCGTTGGCATGTAGTCGAGCTTGACCCACGTACGGCCATGCTGTGTTGTTGGTCTCCGACGTGAAACAGATGCTGCGACTTGAGCAACACACTCTTCCCCTTCACTATCAGTCACTCACAGCTGCCGATGTGGTGGCCTTAGCAGGAACACATGCTCCACTCGTCTGCCCACTCCCCGTACGCTCGCAACTTGGTACTTGACTCGGTGCCCAGTCACCATCACTATCACTCTCCCCATCAGACAATGAAACTTCTTTATTATTATACGGGAATGCTTCGCCCCATCTTCATTTTGCTGGCCTGGCTACAGTCTCAGTTGCTCTATAACTTACTCAGTTGTGAAGTAGTGTTGTCTGCTCATCAATGCAGCCATTTTGGAAAATGAAAAAATCGAAGCTGCAGATAAAACTATATTAAATTCACTCAAAAACTTGCAGAAGTACTGAAACAATGGCTTCGATCGACAGAAGAGGATTCTCCTGGTCACATGCACAAAATATGGCCTTTCAAACATCCTCAAAATAAGAGTGGTTGGTTTGTGAATGACCTACCCTGTTTTGGTCACCTTTTGACGACATCGGTGGCCTCCCTAGCGGGTGCCAAAATGCAACTTCAGTGGCCAAAGTGTTAATGGAAAAAAACAACAAAAAAACCAACTTGCTGAATGTGCATTTTAAATCAAAGTCATGGTAGTGTGTGTGTCTGTCAGAGAGAACTCAGAAAAAGAATGGTGATGTGTATTTGTGCATGTGTGTCTGTCCATTAAAGAAAAAAAAAAGAGAGAAGAATTCAATGTTAAATCTTACAGATCATATGCAACCGATCTAAAAGTTTTTTCTGCAAATCGCATTATTGCTGTACCCCCATTTTAAAGGCTATGCTTAGCTTAATAAAAATCATTTTATTTCATCAAAATTGCTATTTTGACAAATTCTGCCGTGTGAGAATTTACAAAAATAAACTGGATTTCAGAGCTCAATATCAATAAAACAATCAGGTAATATAGCTGGAAAAAAATCAGGCATCTTATCTGTATGCAAAATATCACTTTCCTTAATCTTTAGCGGTCTCTGTTGTTTTGTGTACATGCAGTGATGCTGTAAAATTGGAGTGCAGCCCAAAATGACGCGTGAAAAGGCTCAATTTCAATGCACTTCACTTGGATGTAACTTTGGTTATAACAACATAGGATGTTTGTTATGACTTGCAGTTTTAAACTAAACTGTTTCAATGTTGTTTTAAAAGAACGTTTTATTTATTATTTTTTTTTTAAAAATTAAGGTTGCAAGTACCTAGTCAGTGAGTGCGGCAGTCTGTGGAATGTGGACTGCACTGAGTTGCCTTACACAAGATTATGCACAAAATAAAAACGATTCTTCAGTATTTTTCCTACTGTTAGTAATAACTAATATTCTACTGTTATAGTATGTAAATCATATTTAGTACGAACAGTTGTAAAATTCTTCCAGCTTCAGCAGGTCTGACCAGTGAAGGCAAACAGCAAGTTCTTCCACCAAGGGCTGTGGCAATCCTGAAACAAGCAAAATCTGAACATTCTTAGATTAGAACATTTTAAAGTTACATTTCTACACGGCATATGGTGTCATTACATGATCTATTTTAAAATATATTCCTGGTTTTCTGACAAATGCATGTTTATATGTCAGTGTGTATGTGTGTGCATGCATGTGCCTGCATGGGCATACATATCTGCATTGTGTGCATGTAAACTTGCAGTTTTCTCAGAATGTATTTTGGTAATAAACACTATCATAGAACCTGTATAAAACAACAACAAACTATCATAGAACTTGTATAAAAGTAAAACAACACCAACAAACAAATAAAAACACTAATATTTACAGTCTGTGTCCCTAACAGTTGTACACAAAGAAACAACTTAAAAAAAGAAGAAAAAAGTGGAAAGATGTTTCTTCCTTACCACAAAGAAGATCAACAGAAATAGGGATGTTTTTCTTCACAACCGCACTGGAAATGTTCCACAGGCTTTCCACGCCACGGGAGCCTGACATCATTTGTGCCATTAGGATATGTCTCTGCACAGCAAAAACCAGTATTTCCCCTCCAGTTTCTTTATTTATCATACTCAAGGGTAAATGGGGATGTAAAAATACTGAAATACACACACAGCTGGAACATCGTAATACACACACACATGCCAACAATGTGTTCATGCCTGTACATGATGGATGAATTTCTGTAAAACTGATATTGATATCATTATCAAAATTCATATCTTATTAATAAGATTTTGATTTCTCATCTTTTTAAGCCCACTTGATTAGAAAGGTGGAATGCATGCTATGTCACAGTATATGTAATTTTGTAATTCCTTTATTCCAAAAGGTGAAATATCTTCCACTGAAAGTCCCTGGAAGGATCCTGCTCATGAAACTTTTAAACAGGATCAAGACTGAATACATTACAGAGGCCAGTCAAGCCATTGTTGCAATGGACTTCAAAAAGCACATGTTAACAACAACAACAACAATTTGCTAGAGGGTGTAAAAAACAACAACAACTGGCTGGGAACTTCTGACGGCTGCCTTAAATGCTGTGGTGATCCCTGCACTGATGACTTGTTCTTCCTCTTAGTTTCAATCTGCAGTTTTTTGAAAAATTTTTTTCAAAGGTTGAGTTCTTAAATTGGTCTTTTTTTAATTTTTATTTTTTAATGGGATTGCAAAACTTTTGCTGTTGTTGACTGTTCTTCATTCTACTATGTTGTCTGTGTCATGGTTCTTATTTTGTTGGTCCGAATATTCTGCTGGCCCTACTGGCAGGTGTAAGGAATTTATCTGGTGGTAGAGCAACTGTTTACAATCCTGGACAGGGTTCAGCTGATGATCTCCAGGGGATAGTCTAGCTGCTCCATAGACATAAATACAGCAGACTGAGGGGCCATGTTGAAATACAGGAGCACACAAGCAAGCACACCGCTTTGCGTGTTGTGTGTTGTGTGCGCTGGGCATGTGTACAGTGATATACCACCTCTCCCTCACTCACTCTGCCTGCAAATCTGTTTATCAGTCTGTCTTTGTCCCCTGTCTTATGATCACACCGGCATATTGTGTGTCTGTGTGTGTCTGTGTGTGTGTGGTTGTGTGGTTGTGTGTGTGTGGTTCTCCCAGAGAGAGGGAGAGAATGACAAAAACAAACTAATTTTACATTCACTCACATTTCAGAGACAGATCCCCCCCCCCCCCCCAACACGAATTGTTTACATTTATGTGTTTATATTGTTCATTTATTAACCTATTGTTCAAATAAGTCATACACCAATTTGCAAGTATAGATGATTAGGGGTTTTGACCAGGTAAGCTCGAACATGATTCCTTTTTTCTTCTCTTTTTGTCCCTTGCTTTGAAGGTTATATTTCTCAAATGAGAAACATCATCATCATCATCACCAAAATTTTGCACAGTTCACATACATACCACTGTAGAAGAAATATAGCATTATCACATCAAACTATAGGATGGTATTACAGCAGCAATTGATTTGCAAGGGTATTTCTATTCTATAACATATAAAGAAGATAAAAAAATAGATACAATCATATAAACAACAACAAACAACACCCCAAAAACCAAACCCAAAAGCACAACAACAAGAAAAAAACCACACAAAAAAACACAAAAAAACCAAACAACCCCCCCCCCCCCCCAACCCCCACCCCAAAAAAAAACCACACACACACAGACAGATTTGATATTAGATGAACAATGGGACAGCTTTTAGAAAGAAATAGATATTTAACTGCAGGAAAATGAAAGGCTGAAGAGAATGGAACTGGGCTACTACAACGTGATGATCTTACAATACAAATACTACTTTTTTAATTTTTTATGAAAGTCAGTATCAAGGTTGTTTTTATACAAGCTGACCGCCTCATCTATTGAAATTCTATGAGAAGACAACGAGAAAGGATGTAAGTTCTAGACGTTACAACAGTAATCGATAAAGCTGTCTGCCTGCCTATCTCTTTGTCTCTCTCTCTGGACACGAGCGCACACGCGCATGTGTATGTCAGTGTGTGTGTGTGTGTGTGTGTGCCTGTGCGTGTGTGTGTTCCAGGTCTGTCTGTCTGTGTGTATATATATATAAGCGCGTGTGTGTGTTTGTGCATTAACAAATGTTTCATCACGTTTCATGCCATGAATCTGAAGACTCACACTGCCGATCACCTGTCAATGAAACTGAAAGTGAAGTGAAGAAAATCAGATGCATGAAAATGGAAAAAGCACAATTTTGTGACCGAACATTTCTAGGAAATATGTCTTATTCAGTGTAAAATGAAGGTTAGTTGTAAAGTCATAAAACTAAATGTGTATATCTTGAATTATAGGCCCTGATATCAATAAACAAATAAATCAGACAGACAGACTGGAAGATAGAAAGACAGACAGACACACACATACAACATATATACATACATAGACAGTAAACCAAAAGCTGTGATATGTATGCACACAAAAAGGAGTAGCTTGAGAGAGACAACTGATAACATTGAGAGAGCTGAATAATAGGCTGTGCATATTATGAAGCTAGCTTGCGTTTTAAGTAAAAAGCTGAGTGATGAACAATAAAACATACTCTTTTATGAAGTCATTCTATTTGTCATTTGCAATAGTAAGCAAAACTCGTTTGTACAGCCGAAAACACAACAGCACACCGTGCTGATGCATACAGAACACGTGATGTTTCTTTGCCGGGCACAGCAGTCCAAGATCGCTGAACGGCAACTTCCTTTCTGCCAGATTTTTCCTTATCAGCCGTGCTTCCGCACTCCATCCAGATGTATACATGTATCTCAGTGAGCTGCTCTTGTAGCATATCAATCACATGGCATGGGTCCTTTGGCCTGCAGTTCTTGGTGACAAATCGAGCGGAAAGTAAATTCCTCTCCATGTTATCACAGAATCACAGAAATGTTTGGCTATAGGCTAAAAGCCTTTTGCCCTCATAATCAGTGTCCATTTATGTGGTTTTGGATCACTTGTTGTGAACAGACCCTTGTTTAAATCTGGCATAGTGTATACTATATTTATCTACAGCTCAATAAAGATTTAACTCTGTGGAAAATACATGGTTCTTAAACTTTTTGTCAATGTGATTTTTGAAGGTGTTTACCGATGGTGCATTGATGGTGTCATAGGAAAGGTTATTCCACAGATTTATGATACAGTTAGTAAAGAACTTGCGGAACTGGTTAGTTACGAAATTAGTTTTGTTTATTTTGAAGTTGTGCCCTCAAGTTTTATCGTAGTTAGCCATAGTAAACAAGGAAGAGGTGGTGGAAGGATCATAAATATTGTGCATGATCTTATATACTTCAATGAGATCACCTCTTATCTTCTAAACTCTAGGCTAGGCATATTAAAAAGAGCCAGGCGCTCCTCATAACTAAGATCACGAGTACTATTAGTATTACTAGCTGTTTCATTCCTTTGGCCAAGGCTCTCCACGCCATCTTGTCAGGTTTACGCTCTGTCTCGTCTTACGCTTTTTTCGGCTATTAAGCGTATCCTTTTGGCCTTATTTTGTTGCATGCGGCTTGTGTTTATTGTATTCTTACATTCTGTGTACTCGATTCGACTCGGCACCCTCGATTCGTTCGTTTTTTTCTGCCTCTAAGTCGATCCTGTCTTTCCTTTCTCTGTTGGGGGTCGGATTTTCGCTGGGTGCCTAACCATGAAGGCAGGGATCATGACGCTGGGAGCCAAAGGAATGATTCAGCGCTTATAGCTTTTAGAGGCTGAGAGCGGGCGGGCCCGTCTTTTCACTGTTAGCCGCGCGAAATTTGGCCAAGCAGAGCAAACCAATAGGCCTAGTTTGCATCAGTTTGACATGGTACAGTATATGACACCAAAATTACTAGTTATACACTTGGTAAATCTGCGTTGAACTCCTTCAATCACATTTGTGTGCTTTTTAAGGTAAGGGCACCATACTGAGTTTCCATATTCAATAATGGGTCTAACCAGAGCTTTGAACAATGGAATCATAATTTCGGGAGATTTATTAGTTATAGTTCTCACAAGAAGACCAGAAATTTGATTTCCCTTTTTCACTATATTATTTATATGTGCCTCAAAGCTTAGTTCTGGATCCATTGTGATCCCTAAATCTTTTTCGGCAGTTGTACTATCCATTGTTCGAGTTGCCCCCTTTTCCTGTATCGTGTACTGATACTGTGGATTATTCTTTCCAAGGTGCAGAACTTTGCATTTCTCGCTGTTAAACTGCAACAGCCAAGTATTTGTCCATTTAACCAGATTATGTATACACATTTGCAAGTGATCTCTATCTTCTATATTTCGGATGGCAGAGTAAGCCTTGGTGTTGTCTGCAAAAATTTTTACTTTACAATCTACCTCACCAGGCATATCATTTATAAAGTATTTGAACAAGGTTGGGCCAAGAACACTACCTTGTGGTACACCACTACTTACCTTAACCTTTGATGATTTACTACTATTTACACATACAAACTGTGGTCTTCCATTTAGAAAGTCTCTGATCCACAATAGTAGCTTGCCTTTTATCCCATAGCCTCCTAGTTTATTTATGAGTCTGTGATGGGGAACTGTATCAAAAGCTTTCCTTAGATCAAGGTAGACTGCATCCACTGGTACCTTCTCATCTAGCATGACAAACCAATCTTGTAATGTAACAAGTAGTTGTGTAACACACGAGCGCCCTCTGGTAAATCCAAACTGTTCTCTAGATAACAGATCATGTTTGGTTAAATGTTGGCAGAGAGCATCTCGAATAAAACCCTCAAAAACTTTACAGACAACTGATGTTAGACTGACTGGACGATAGTTACCCGCAGAATTCTTGTTACCTTTCTTAAAGATAGGTCGTACTTCTGCTTCTTTCCAAGCTTTTGGTATTGCACCCTTATCTTGTGTTCTATCAAACAAGATCTTAAGTGGGTGAGCAATAACTTCAGCAAGCTCTATTAATACTCGTGGGTGTATCTCATCAGGTCCTGGGGACTTCGATGGGTTTAGGCTCTTTAGAGCTTTTTTCATCTGTTCAACTGAACTCCACGTTGGAAATTTCATTAACCTCTGTCTTACATGAAAACTCTGGAACATTTACATTACTCTCCTCGGTAAAAACACTAGCAAAAAATCTGTTTAGCACAGCTGCTTTTTCTGAGTCATTTTGTGTTAAGGTACCATCTTCCTTTAATAGATTAGCAATTTGTTCTCTTGGCAGAGTTTTACTTGCAACATAACGGAAGAATCCTTTTGGATTATGCTTAGATTCTTTAGCTAATTTAGTTTCCTTAGCTTTCACGTTTTTTCTTGGCTCCCATGTTACCTGGTTTCTAACTCGTGCATACATTTTATAGTTCTCACTAGTGGGATATTTCTTATATTTTTTAAAGGCTCTACGCTTTTGATGAATTTGATCTAAAAGTGACTGGGGAATGGGGTCACGTCTTTGTTTATTGGAGGGTCCTTGTTTGAATGATTTTTTTGGAATAAATTTGTTCATGGACTTTATTATTACATCATGAATAAGTTCCCAGGTTTCATCCACAGATGTCTCTTGTCAAAAGGTCGTCCCAGTTAATCTCACCTACGTAATGCTTCATGCCTTCATAATCTCCTTTATCTAGCTGATATTTCACGGAGTGACCAGATGGGTGTTCCCACTTGATCTGAACATCAAAGTAGAGGGCAGAATGGTGGCTGTTCCCTAGAGGGGGCCAGTAATCCAAAGTGTAGACATTTTCATATGAGTTAGTAAACAATAGATCTAGCACATTAGGTTTTTGTAAACCTCTATAATGAGTGGGCTCGGAAGCCATTTGTACAATGTAATTTTGTTGAACACAATCCAAAATTTCGTAGCTGGATGGTGCTCATTTTTACAACTTATCACATTTTGCCAGTCAATTTCTGGATAATTAAAATCTCCAGAGACAATAACCTTGTTTTTAAAACTGTTAAATACATAGCTTATAAGTTTAATTACACTAGCATGATCCTCATAATCCGAGTTGGGAGATATGTACACTACTCCAAAAATGATGTGCTCGTTACTACCAGGTAATGATATTTTACAAAAAATTGAAGGAGAAAAGATCCTTTCAATTTCTGCAATCCTGGACACCTCCCAACCTTCCCGTACGAACAGACTGACACCCCTTCCCTCGTTGTTTGTAAAACCTATATAACCAAGAAGTACAAAATTTTCAATTTTAACCTTGGAGTTTTTTGGTAATACTTCAGTTAAAGCAATAATATCAAAGTTGTGTATGTTACACAGTAGTCCCAGTTCATTTAGTTTGCTTGTCAGCATGTCAGCGTTTGCATAATAACATTTCAGAGAAGAAAACTTATGAGAAAAAGAAGAACTGTTTGCTGGTCTATGTACAAAACACGTATTTACATTGTTCTTTGTTCCCTCGGCACTGGGAAGTCAAATTTGGGCAGGGCTACTTGCCACTGCTCCTCCCGCTTCTTCCCTCCCCGCTAAGTTCCCGTCCCTTCCACTCTTGATTAAAGCATCTCTTTCAGCACGAGACATCACATCACCTTTATGCCAGACCACATCCTCTCCATTGTCTTTCCGCTGTTCGAACTCATCTCTCTTGACTTTATCTTCTTGTCTTTCTTTCTGAGTCTTGTCAGCAGCAATGCCAACAGACTTGTAGGAGTCATGCTCTCTCAGTTTCCTGGCATTTCTCAGGATGTGTGTTTTGCATGCGGTATCAGTCAGAATGACCTTGATGGGTCTGGGTCTGGGGTTGGGGTCACTTTGAGTTTGTTCCCTTTTTCTGCCGAGTCGGATGATGCCATTCGTAGCCACTTTGCTACTGTCAAACTCTGGACTTACATGTGTAAGGATTTCTGCAATCTGCTTTGCATCATGCATAGCTGTGTCTCCCTGCGCCTTGCTCTCACACTCTTTTACATTGAACAACACATTGTTGTTCTTCCTCTCCTCCTTTTTGTGCTGCTCATTGAGGTACTCTTTGACCTGCACCCGGATCTGATTCTCTACTCTGTCCTCCATTTGCAGCAGCTTCAGGATTGCCTGGTTCTGCTGTTGGAGGGTTTTGACAATTTCAAAAAGTGCCTCCAGCTTTGCCCCCTGCTCTGCTATTGTCTCCAGGAGTGACATTTTTGCACTCTACCTCACAGAGGCTGTAGAACCATTTAAAACTTGTCGGTTTGGCAGTTTCTAGGAAGTTGTACTCTGAGGGAGACACCTCAGTACACCCGAGATGGACCCATCCACTACACCTGTCACATTTAATAGATCTGGCGTTTTTGCCAATTATTTTCGTGTAGATGCGGCAAGGGATGGGTACATCATCATCGTTCAGGTATACTACAGGGGAAGTGGTGCCGGATGAATGGCACTCACAGCTGAGTGAATCTTATCTCCAACTTTGGTCCAGTGTGCTTGACTGGCCGAAGGTGCCTTGGCACTGGCTAAAGGGCTACCATCATAACTTTTGTTACGTACTCCCTTGTTTCTGGTGTTAACCATCTTGAAATTTTGATTATCACACACTCTGTCCCTTGGGATAAAAGAAGTTAAACTCAGATAAGATGAACAAGTAGACCACTCACCTTTATTTAGTTTCCAACAAATTGAAGAAAGTTTTTGCCAGGAAGAAAGGATACTCAAAATAAAGAAAAATGAAAAGCAGTGCAATAACAAGAAGTGGTTATTTAAAGAGAATGGTGAGAGTAGTCGTGTCTCTGTTAAGTGTATGTCAACTTTCACTTGTGTAAAGCTTGGCTGACACAACGTGATCGAGTTCACTCAAGTCATGCCACCATCACATCCACCACACAAACTAGCTGTAAGAGCCACTCAATGGGCTGTTTTTCACCCTTTCTGCTAAGACCCAATTTTTTTTTACACCACAAAAATAATATCTAAATAATTTGATGCCCAAACATTTAGAGAAAATAGAGTGAAATAGGGTGAAAACTGAAGCGGTAATTTAGTACACGTCCGCCATCATATCAAGGGCTCTATTTATATTATGCATGTGTAGCCTAGTCTCGTTCTGTTGCTGACCGTGGGATGAAAACGTGTACTCCTACACCTTACAGTAATAACTAATGTGTACAATGAGTCTCACTGTCACAATGCGCCGGTGGTCTAACATAACTCAGTCTGTCCCGGGACTGTATAAGAGTTGTATTAGAATATTGAAACTTTAAAATTGTTTAAAAAAATAGACCTACCTGCAAGCTTTCCCGAGAAGAGGGCTTGAAGGGAGCATCAAACGTCGTACAAGTCAGGTACAGGACACCAACTGACACGCACCAAACTTTTGTTTGAAAACAAGAAAACGGAAACGGAAACAGGCTGATCGACCTGTCAAAACTTGGAGCGACTCACGGAACTGACGTCATTCGAGTTTCTTTTGATAGTTATCTTCCTTGTCTTCTTCTTCTTCTTCTTCCTTTATACAACCAACATCATTATATTTATGATTCTGTTGTAGTTTGTGGAGGTTGCTTAGGATTGCGCTGTTGTGAGGATTGGGGAAAAAAATTTGCGACCTGGCCAGCCAGTGTATGTTCAGCGTGCACTGACATGATGCCAAGCTTCTGCATCAGCTGTGAGGGGGAGGGGGGGGGGGTGATTTTGGGGTGTATGGGTGGTTAGGAGGAGGGTGAGCGAGAGGAGGGGGCAATGGGGGGACGTGGGGGGTGGGGGGATTCACTTTTAGAGATGAGAGGCCAGTCTGGACTTGAAGCAGTCCAGTGACTCGGCTGTCACAACTTCCTGAGGCAGCTTGTTCCATTCTGGTATGGTCCTCAAGAAGAATGCCATCTGCCTGTACAGTGTTGTGCAGGAGGGAATGTCTTAGCTCAGGCTGTTGTTCGTTCTACAGCTCAGCCTGCTCTTAGATGGCTTGGGCAGGTACTTGGAGTTGATGAAGATAATACCATGGTGGAATTTGTAGAACATTTCCAAGCGGGCTTTCTTGCGGCGCTGTTGTAGGGGAGGCCAATTGAGTGAATCGAGGATGGAGTCCATGCATGATGTTTGGCGGTGGCGATTTGAGACCCATCTTGCTGCTCTTCGTTGGATCTTCTCGGGGGCCTCAACCTCGTTTGCAGTGTAGGGATCCCAGACGGTGGCTGCGTACTCAAGAAGTGGGCAAACAAGGGCTTTGTACGCAGTTTCCTTTGTCTTCTTCTTGCTGATCTTGAGGTTGCGCCGGACGAAGCCTAGGGTCTTGCTGGCTTTCTTGGTGATGGAGTTAATGTGGGATTCCCACTGCATATTGTCCTGAATGTTGACGCCCAGGTACTTAGTGCTGCTGACACTTTCAATCTTCTGACCATGCAGCTCATACGCAGGGGCGGTCTTGTCCCTTTTCCGGGAAACTCTCTGCGTTGAGCACTGTTGATGGAACTCCATGGACCACTTCTCCTCCCAGGTGGTAAGGGAGTGTAGATCTTCTTGCAGCACTTGCTCGTCCTTTTTCTTCATGATGGTCTTGCTGCACAGGGTGTCATCGACAAATAGGCGGATCTTCTTTTGTTCTCATCTTCTTTTGTTCACTTACATCAACTTTCGCCACAGTCAGGTTCAGCTGCTGTTAGTCTGCCATTTTGGTTTAGGTGTCTCCAGTGTGTGTGTTCATGTGCACGTGTGTGTATGCATGTGTGTGTGTGTGGATGTGTGTGTCCATACGTGTGTGTGTGTGTGCATCTGTGTGTGGATGTGTGTGCGCGTGCGCGCTCGAGTTGCAGCCCATGAACGCAGAAGGCTGAATTCATGAAGTCAGGATCAAGTGTAGAAGATGCCTTCTCTCCAAAAGCCAATGAAATTAGATACTAGGCCTCTTCCTTGGAGTTTTTTGCTTGCCTTGGATTCAGTCCTCTGGAGACATCCAGGTCTTTTCATTCATCGTACCTACAGGATCTCTCATGGAGGGTATCCGGTTCTTTGTTGTGGCCCAGAAAATTCTGCACTCTGCTTCACTTCATTTCAAGACAGATGATCTTCTTGGTAGTGATGATCGCATCATTATGTTGTGGTAAAGTATTTGCAATTAAAAGAAATTTACCCCTAACTACATTTAAGTATCATACTAATTCACTTTAATCCTCCACTTTGCCACGCCAGCTTGTTTAACATTTTAAGCTTTTTACGCTGTCTTGCCTTGAAGAAAATGAAATATAACATGCAGATAAAATACACACATTGAAGACTGTAATCCATCACCATTTGATTAGCAATTAAGGCAATAGCAAGCACCCACCCCAGAAAATAGAGTAAGGCTACCTAAACAGAGAAGTAAAAAAAGTCACACACATGAAGTCCAGTTGTATGAGTTGAAGCCAAAAAACATGGAAGAAGAAGAATGTCAAAGGTCATGTGGAATGGTATGCTTTCATACAAGACACAGAACACAAGAAATATGTTGCATATGAATCTTATTGACATGTATCAATGTTAGCTGTAGTATGAATGTTTATGTTCCAGTTCACCACTTCATCACACACACTTGTATATACAGGATCACACTGAAATACACGTGCATATTCATATTCATAGACACACATAACTCAGTAATAATTAAATAATAAATGACATATATATATATATATATTATATACACACACAAATTGTGGCAACTTATCAACGTGTTTATTTTTTTTACATTGGAAACAAGGAAATCCTAATCATCATCCAAGAACAGGCAAGCACATACAAATTGAAACACACATAAACTTAAAAACCCAGTCTTCCTTCACTGGAATGTTCTTTCCCACTAGAAAAAAAACATCCAGAGGCATGTACACACACACACACACACACAGAGAAACACTCATACACAGACAGACACACCCATACATGCACACACAGAGACACATACACACACACACACAACATACACAAGCTTTTATGGTGAAAAAGATTTTTTTTCTTCACAACTTGGATAAACACAAAGTCAGTATATTCAATCATGTTAAAATATGATATGAGAACTAAACAAACATTCATGATGTACAGAATTAACATAAAACAAAATCAATACACTCCATTTTCATAACCGGGAATGAATCAAAACACTTTACTGATGCACCAGACAACTTATATACAGCTGATGAAATTGATATAAGTCCTGTGCATGTGGAAATGCTAAAGATAAAAATGTTAATTGTGTAACAAAATAAAATTGCACTTGAATGTATACAGACACATGCACACACACATACACACACACTCACACACCATTTCTTTGTAACACACACACACACACACACACACAGAACACAACAAATGCAACATTCCTCAATATATGTGAAGCACAGAACATATAAAATAATGGAAAGCTGTAGTTTGTTTGCTGACATCGTTGTCTTCACAAGTTCACAATAGATGAAAATTCATTGTTTCTAAGTCAGCAAGTTCTTTGAACACAAACACATGACATTTGTACTGCTTTCTAAGCTCTGCTAAGCAAGGCATCAAAACATGCAGTTCCCTGCCATCCAACAGAAATAAGGGACAAAAATCACAACACTTCTTATTCTTGTTGCTTGCAGTCCAGCCGACCACACAGGGCCATATCAAGGCTGTCAAACCATACAAATGATTTACCACATCAACACAAAACTGTCACATCTACAAAAAAACACTAAGACGAACCCACAAAACACAGTTCATGACACAGTATCCCAACCATTTAGCTCCTTTTGGCAAATAAGACAAGGCCATGCTGAGGACGCCAGCCATTCTGCTTAATTTATCACCCCAGATTACAAAACATTGTAAAAAAGGAAAAACAATACTTAAAAGCCAAACAAAAAATACATAAAAAAGGCCATATGGGCAAATAACACTGCAGAATAGGCAGCTAGTGCCCATTCCAGAGTTTACATCTCACTATCTAATTGCCAGAGCAAAACTGCACAGATAGTACATCAGAGACTGTGGAAAAAAGTGTCCAGGCTTGCTTGAAAAAAGAAAGGGGAATGGACTGGGAAGGCAGAAAAAGGAGAAAAAACAGTGAAGGAAGAAAAAAGGCAGAAACAAAGAGAGGGATAGAAAAGAGAAAATTTCTAGCACAGAATTTCTAGAAGGCAGGGATGCTTTTGACATTGAAAGACCACCAGCATCCCCACGGGAGGATCACAACACTTCTTTTGTCACAAACACACAATGTGTGAATCTGAAAGCACCAATGTAAAGAAACATTCTCAAAGCTTTTATTCCAGCAAATTGGTTCCCATGCCCTTTCACCATGGCAGAAGCAACAGTCAACAGTCAACGTTAAAATTAATCTCTTTATTTATCCAAACTTTACAACATACTTTCACCATTGCAATTTGCTCTCTTTCTATCTGAAAAACAACCCCCCCCCCACACACACACACAAATTACAAACACCTCACAAGTACACACACACACACATACTGATAACTCATTCATTTCAGCATTGGTAAACTGGCTAGCCAATACATCAACACAAATACCACAACTCTCCTCTGATCCAAACTCATTATCTCCCTGTAAACAAATGAAGCCAGTTCTACATGTATCTTTCTCTCATCTCGTGTACATGGGATTGGATTTTTCAGCAGTGCCCCCCTCCCCCACCCCACACCCCCTCCCTGTCTGATTATGTAAGAGTGTGTGACTGAAACCTCACTGAATGACACAGGAAATGAATGATGAAAGCCCAGTGACAGCCATCAGTTGGCTCTACCCAGGAAGGCAGCTTGTTCAAATGACTCCAGGTTTGTAAAACGCCTAGAGCTTGGTTTCCAACCAATGATAGGCGATATGTAAGTATCCATATCATCATCACCAACTCCTCCCATCTGAAAAAGGGGCAGCTACTCCCAGTTTGACGGATGTGACAATCAGGTGGTTTGAGCCCTGGACTTCCAATCCTGAAATCCTGGGCTCGAATTCTGCCTGTGTCTGGTGGGTTTAGTGAGCAGAATTTTTTCCAGTCTTGAAGGTGCTAGTGCCTAGACCCCCATTCATGCATACATACATGAGGGGCATCAAATACACATGTTAAATATCCTGTAATCCATTTCAGAGTTCAACGGCATGTGGAAACACAGAGCATACCCAACCCGAAAGCAGAGCGTGGCTGCCTAAACAATGAAGTAAAAATAACCAATCATGTAAAAGCCCACTCGTAGATATATACAAGAGAAAAATCCCAATGTACCAATTATCTTTGTTCAAATCAATGCAAAAGAAGCAGACAGCGAAGCAACTGCCTCCAAGTGCCAGCAATCCAGTTGCCTCTGATGGCTCTTAACCCATTCAACCCTGAGGAGTTTACAGCCTCCACAGGCTTCCACGCCATACCGATGAAAAAAACCCAAAATATCCACAGAAATTAAATTGTTTCTCCTCCAAATTATCTATGAACACATCCGGAAATACTGCAGAAGTTAACTCCCTTTCTTTGTGATGAATGCATCAGTGTGCAAGAAAGATTGTGAACACTGCAATGAGACGAATTCTGATGCCAGAGCAATGCTCGGGTGCAGGGTTCAATGAGTTAAAAGAACTATTTCATCCCCCTGAGCTCTTGAAGAACCCTTTTTGTCCTGAAACTCCATTGTCTGTCACTCTCTTCATAGACTTTTTTGGAAAAAAACATCCTTCCTCCGTCCCATCCCAACCAGTCAAGACCTCTCGAGAAAGCCTTTTCTCCATTGTAAAACACCCCTGAGTCACCCAGCTACCTGAGACCCACTTTCTCCTTCCCAATTTCCAAGTCCTTGCTCTGTCTGTGCTTCACGTGCATCCCTTCTTTCAGCATCTCTTTTTTTCTGTCGCTGTCGTCCTTCTTGTCCCACTCAAAGAGCTGGATGACCTCGTCGCGTTCCTCCACGGGCCACTCCCCATTCTCCCTGACGTTGGGTGGACTCTTCTTCCAGTCCCACTCCTTCACCGGGATCTCCCACCTGGGACCGTAGTTGGCTTCGATGTAGGGCAGGGGTGGGTCTGGAACTCGAACCCTCAAGCCCAGGAACTCCGTCCAGACCAGGGAGAACTTGGGGAAAGAATACCTACAGCAAACAACATCAACCTTGAAACATTTTGCGATACTGTATGTTTTGTTTTGACTTTGGCAACTCAAATATGTATCATGTAAATCAGGATACTGATCTGAATAACTGCTGTCAGCTGAAAACTGCAACTAATGGTACAATGTGTGGGAAAAGAAAAAAAAAAAAAAAATTCCAGTCACATGAACACTCAAAACAATAATTTTAGTTCTTCCAGTTCCATGTACACACACACACACACACACACACACACACACACAGAGAAATCTCACTTGAATTTTTTCCCTGTGCTGGCCTGAGTGCCACCGTTCCAGATGTGATCATCCTCCTCATAGAAGAAGAAAATGTCCAGCTTGACATCTCCATACATGAATGACAGCTCCAGGCTGTCACTGACCTGGAAAACATAATCAGGCTGATAACTGACCAGTTACTACAGGTGTTGACAAAGGTGGAAGATGGCACAGGAAGGAGGAAAGTGGGAGAATGGTTAGGATGCTTATCTGGCAATACAGAGTCCTTCTTCTTCTTTGTTCGTGGGCTGCAACTCCCACGTTCACTCGTATGTACACAAGTGGGCTGCAACTCCCACGTTCACTCGTATGTACACAAGTGGGCTTTTACGTGTATGACCGTTTTTGCCGCGCCACAGAGTCCATGAAGGTCTGGGTTCAAACCCCGCTCTCACCTTTTCTCCCAAGTCTGAATGGAAAATTGAACTGAGGTTCTAGTCATTTGGATGGGATGACAAACCGAGGCCCCGTGTGCAGCAGGCACTTGGTGCCCTGAAAAAGAACCCACCACAAAATTCTGTAGAAGAAATCCACTCTGATAGGTACACAAATATAAATGCATACACTCAAGGCCGGAATGTGTTGGCTTAAGCTGCCGGTCAAGCATCTGCCTAGCAGATGTGGTGTAGTGTATATGGCTTTGTCCAAATGCAGTGATGTCTCCTTGAGAAACTGAACCTGTTGGCAACAGAGAGTTTCAAGGGGCTTGACATTCACGCTTAATGGCAAGTTGTAAGATTTATTAAGCAGTAGACCAACGCAGCTTTTTCACAGAAACCTGACCAAAGAAAAACAGTGTCACTCTGTACTGATGGTTAACTTTCTTGATACTATGTTTTTAAACATATTCTAGAACATGTCCATATCAAAACAATATTTCAGAAACAAGACTGATCACTGATATTCTGCAATAATTGAATATAGTGTAATGTTGGTTTGATAGTATCGCATCTGCATAGGAAGCAAGAGTATTTGAGAGCACTTGATCAAATCCCACATTCATTATTTTCTCCCCCCTCTCCCCCTAACAGACCTTGAGAGGTGGTCTGGACGCTAGTTATTTCAATAGAAGTATAAACCAAGGTCCCATGTATAGTCTGCACTAACCAAACAAAAAATAACCCACAGCACCAAAAGTGTTGTTCCTGGCAAAATCTTGTAGAAAACCCCCCAGCTATTTTGATAGGAAAAACAAATACACAAATACACTTGCACTTGCAGGCAAAAAAACCCCACCAAACAAACATCAAAAAAGTGGTGCAGCTCTGTAGCGACACACTCTCCCCAGGGAAAGCAGCCGGAATTTCACACAGAGAAATCTGTCATGACAAAGTGTTATATGACTGAATGCAACACAAATAACTTTCGTAATCACAGATATGGATACTGATGAACAAAACCAACAAAAACAACAGCAACAGGAAATACAAATAAGAATGAATGCTGTCTCCACAGGTGACAATGTATACTGCACGGGTACACAGACTGTAAGACATGAGATGGAGGCAGACCAGACATACAAACAAGAGACAGGGGGACAGACGCCGAGACAGACGGACAGACAAATGAGAAGGGAGATGATACACTGTAGGGTCTTTCACCTTCCCAAACAGCTGCACCAGTTGCAGGCCGGCATTCTCCAGAGCGGTCACCAGTTCCTCCCTGTAGTTGGTGATCTTGATGCCGATGTCCACATCTCTGCTGTAGGGGATGATGTCACACTGCCGGTACCACCCTGCCTCACAGACACACACACACAACAAGTCAAAGACTAGGAGGAAGGTGGCAAAATGTTTAAGACGCTTACCTGCCAGTTCATGAGGGCCTGGGTTTGAGTCCCACTCTCGCCTTAACTCCCAAGTTTGACTGGAAAATCAAACTGAGCATCTAGTCATTCAGATGAGAGGATATAACGAGGTCCCATATGTAGCACACACTTAGCGCATGGAAAAAGAACCCATGGCAATGAGAGTACTGTCCTACAGCAAAATTCTGTAGAAAGAATCCACTTGGATATGTACACAAATATATATACACACACTCAAGGCCTGACTAAGTGCGTTGGGTTATGCAGCTGGTTGGGCATCTGCCTAGCAGATGTGGTGTAGTGTATATGGATTTGCCTGAATACAATGGCCTCCTGAGACTGAAACTGAAAAATAAAACTCAAAGACAATTTCAGGTATATCACAAAAACCAACCTTCAACAGATCCTTTAAATGTCTATATCTGTCACATTGATCCAATCAATCATTAACTTAAAACAGGAAGTCCGGATGCGCTGAGCATTCGACAACCGCACCCATCACAAATGAAGAGATGACATGTACAGACTCATCCAAGACAAAAAAATACAGACATTGTTAAGACAAAAATTTCTAGACTTTCTTCCTGCATGCAAAAATATAATTGAATGGTACTCAATCACAAAGACATCAACTGTTGAAGCTCCCTCCTCAACTGTTGTCATAAGAACTTCCAGTTACACTTGAACATCCCTCAGGCCTTCTTCACCTCTTCAAATTTACACCACAATGTCAATCAGATCTTGTTGGCCTTGAAGAATAGTTCACAGCTGTACACAAAACTATCCTTGTCTATCATCACAAGTTCACGCCTGACTGTCTATCGGAGCTTCTGAACATCAAAAGAAGTTCACCCATGATCACCTCCCTGCTGTGCTTTGAAAAAAGCATGCTCAACTGAGCTTCAGAATGCTACGCTACTATGCTAACAAATGAATGACATGCTGAAGTAGCAAAAAATCAAGTGGTGTTGTTTTTTTTCTTAAATAAATCAGTTGATACTGTAAGTGAGCAGAATGAATTCATGTGTAATGAGAAGAAAGAGGTACATTCAGACAATGAGAGTTTTCATTCTATGACTCATGATTAGCCTGACTCAATCAGAGCTCAGTTAAACTTTTTCCCAACTTTTCTTCCAAAGCTTTTGTTCCCCTCAGGTGTTCACGCCTTGATAGAAAGAAAGTGTTTGCAAAAAGAAACGCCAGTGATGAACTATCAACAGCAAAGAAACGAGCACTGGCACAGATCAACCATGAAGCTCAAACAACAAAGAATAGTCCTGCATTTGACATTTGTTATCTGAAAGTTCAAACCATCCTCTGTGCACTGCGTGCTGACTCATCTTCAAAGTGTCATATGGCAGAATCGATGCTGTTTTACAACCTCCAGACACGTAATATGGGAAAACACTGTCAACTGCTTCATTCTATCAGAATGCAAATGAAACTACGAATGAATGTTCAGGCACTGGTTTGCTGTGCTCATATGATGAAAACATTGCTCTCCAGTCTTGTTCTGGGTTGGCAGGTGCACCAATTAGGACACTCACCTAAGCAAGTCCCACTGCTGAGCCAGAAGGGGACCTCCATCCCGTCCAGAACTTTGGACACCACCGACAGGAGCTGGCGGGCTGTTCTGCGGAACTTTGGGTCGTCCCCTACCCTCTTCTTGCCGTACTTGATGAGGAAGTGCTGTGCGTGGCCGTAGTTGCACTCCAGGAAGCGGGAGTGCTGCAGGTCCCAGACGAAGGACACTGAGTCCACGGGGACTGTCAACTGTACATCCCGCACCTTCTCCATCTTCAGCTGGAACCTTGGGCCAACAAACGATGTATGTGAATATGTAGAACTTAGCAGTGGAGAAAAACAAGTGCAGGAAACGACTAAACAACTCTTTCCTTATTTCAAAGTAAGTTTGCAAAGATAAAAAGGGAAATGTAATAATAATCGCAGAAATCCTTCAAAGACTGCAGTTGGGTGCCATTTGAATTATCTGAGGGAGAGAGCCAGCTGTATGCCTGATGTTAATGCTGTTTCATCCCCTGTGGACTCCTCAGACATCCCGGCATTGACAGTGGCCTGCCATCCCCTTATGGTGATGAAGAGACACCAAGCATAGTTTGGTGGTGTTTTCAATCATAGTGGAGAAAGTCACAATCCAATGACTTCTTAAAGCAGCCCACAAAGGATAAAGTAAATAACAGGAGAAAAACAAAATACAAAAACATATTAAAAAAAAAAAAAATAATAATAATGGTAGCTAACAGTGGCAATACTGTCAAGAAAGGATACTTTGAAGATAAGATAATATATGACACCAACTGCACATACTTTCGATTTCTCCACATAAACAGGGGAGTAGTTTGCACAGAACAGGAATCAGATGCCTGTCAGTCTGCACCAGAGGGTCAAGTATGTGTAACTGATTTGTGTGTGTGTGTGTGTGTGTGTGTGTGTGTGTGTGTGTGTGTTTTGTGTGTGTGTGTGTGTGTGTGTGTGTGTGTGTACCCCACAGTTTCGAATTTTTTTTCTCTACACTTCTATGACAATGAATGCTGATGTGGGTGATGAAGATGCTGTAAAGGGGGTCGATACAGGTCTGGGACCAGCTGACAAGGCTGTACTCTCATATCTCGGTGTCAACCAGGCTGAGACAGTGAGAGATAAAGACACTCACAGTGGTGGTCAGGAAACTTGAGCTACACTCCCAAAGACGCATTCGTGAAGTGGATGACCCTCAACTGTATTGTGCCAGTCTCCCCATTTGAGCCCATAAAAACATGCAACAACTGTTCTCCTTTGAAGACAGAATAAGTAAGATTAAAACCACAAAAAAACAAGACTAAATAGAAAACAAACAGGAAATAATAATATTAATGAAGTATTCAAACCAAACAATCTGATCCTAAAATTAAGATTTTCCTCCATGAGAGAGAGAGCTGGAGGGTGGGGATGGAGGTGAGGTGGGGAAATCAAATCATCTTGTTCATAGCCCAGCTGGCCTCAAAGGGCCATTTCAAGGTTTGAATACCCGTCAGTTCTTTGTCCTCCTCTTCCTTCATCATCAATATATATAAAAAAAAAAAAATTATGTGGCCTTTCATGCCCTGTTCTCATGGTGACCTCAGTTTTGATAGCTCTCCACTTCCGTGCTTTGGGTGAGTCCTGTCAAGGTCTTTGGTGTCGGCAGATTTATGGGGGGCTGTTGTTGGAGGGATGTGGTGGGAGGGTGAGGGGGGGACGCTCACTCAGTCTGACTCCATGGCTTAACCATTCTTGTAGTCAGTAGGGGGCTTGGTATGTTAAACTGAAAGAGGCACTACTGAACACCATCCAAGTGACTCAGTAGCAGTGCAGGGTCTCCTCTGGTGTGTGGCCCCTGTAGACCTAACACCAATGATTCCCTGTGGACTGCTGGGGCTGCTACAGATGAACCTGGGTCTGGCTGTGTATGGGGGACATGGAATGAGCGTGTGGGAGAAATGCCACTGAAACCGTGCAGATGATGGGGCAGCATAAAAAAACAACAAAAAACCACATCAGTTCTCAAAACCAGTTGAAGAGAATACAAAATAATGTTAAAATATTGATTAAAACAATGTTAAAAAAAACAACCCAATTCACTCATGCCTCAGTCCACACAAAATTTGAACCAAGTTGAAAATACTGCAAACAGCTTATAAAGATCATATCACTCGTATATGTTTCAGACCTTGCAAAATTCTTATAAAGTTAAAATTACGTTTATCTAACATACTTACCATGACCCAATAGTGCAGACTCTGGCAGGGGTCTGTTCAGACCTTGTAAAATTCTTATAAAGTTAAAATTACGTTTATCTAACATACTTACCATGACCCAATAGTGCAGACTCTGGCAGGGGTCTGATTCCTGTCCCGTGCACACTATTACCCGCTTTTGTGGAGAAAAAGGGAAGAAGCTATGGCTGATAACCTCTCGTTAGTAGATTACCTCCCTTCCGAGTCCCTGACTAGCTTCCAAAAGCCATTGATTTCCTTGGCAGTATTTTCTCCCCTTCAACTAGATCTTAAGCGGATGTCTGGACACTTGTCTTTCAGATGAAATAACAAACTGATGTCTCGTGTGTAGCGTGCACACAGTGCATGTTAAAGAACCCACTGCAACAAAAGGACTGTCCCTGGCAAAATTCTGTAGAAAAAATCCACTTCGGTGAAAAAACAAATACATCTGCAGGCAGAAAGGAAGAATGAAAAACTTAAAAAAAAAAAAAAAGAAAAAAAAAGGGGGGGGGGGGGGGTCGCACCACACTGCAACAATGTGCTCTCCTTAAGGAGAGCAGCCCAAATTTCACTCAGAGAAATCTGTTGAGACAAAGAGTAATACAATACAACACAATTCAAAAGAGCATGGGAGAGAGGGATACAGGGGAGCAGGAGGGGAAACCCACCTATTCAGGTAGCCCTCATGGTGCCCAAGAGTCAGGAGAGATGAGTTCAACGGCGGCCTGACCGACTTGGAACTCCGGGCCTTGCTGTGCCACAGGTAGTCTCCCCTGTGGTAAAAGGCCACAAGGTGGATGATGGGCGCCACGGAGTGGTGGCGCCACAGGAAGTAGTGGGAGGGAAGCAGGCGGTAGTCCTGAATCCCTTTGGCCAGGTCGCGGGGGTCGGGGCTGTTGAGCCCGAGGTAGAGAAAATTGTTCATGGCCTCCAGCAACTGATGCTGCAAGACAACAGAGGAACTAGGATCCAGATCATCACCTCCCCTTCCCATAACGCATTATCATTTCTGCATTTCATTACACTTTTTCTGGATTTTTTTTTAACACCTTGCTCACAGGCATACACATTTTTTGACTCACTTGTGTAAGCAAAGTCAGTCTATGTTTTAACCCGGTGTTCGGTTGTCTGTTTCTGTTTGTGTGTGTGTGTGTGTGTGTGTGTGTGTGTGTGTGTGTGTGTGTGTGTCCGTGGTAAACTTTAACAGTGACATTTTCTCTGCAAATACTTTGTCAGTTGACACCAAATTAGGCATAAAAATAGGAAAAATTCAGTTCTTTCCAATCATCTTGTTTAAAACAATATTCCACCTCTGGGATGGGCACCAAAAAAAAATAAAAAAAGAAGCCAAATTATATGCAAACTGCATTTACTGTTATATTTATATTTTTTTTATTCTCTAAACTTGGTACTTTGATCTGATATTCTGACACAACAACAAGAGAAGTCATTATTATCTTTTTTTTTCAAACAGGAACTTCTTTTGCTTAGCATGGAAGTTTTAATTATTTTGCAAACGTTTTGGTGCAGACAGTAAAACAGGGAAATTAATCTGTAATTAATGCTAGGGAACTAAATTTGATTTAAACTGATCTTTCTCATCTTAAACATTAAATTTTGAAATTATACTCAATACATAAAAAGCTTGTGTGTTTTACTCTCAGTGTACAGGGCTTTCACAATGTCCATTCGCCCAAGTGGTCTTTTTCGGAAAATACTAAAATCAATACGATGAGTGGACTTTACAGATCTGTTGGCTGAGCCCTGAAGGTCATGGGCAAAAATCAATTGTGTACACATATTTATACACATTCAAAGCGCGTGCTCATATTCTTTGCAAACGCGAACGACGCCATTTTGTTTCAAGTTGTTGACCTGCCCGTTCAATCCTATATTCAATGGACAATACACGATGACATGTGATGGAAAGTTGGAGAAGGAGACCGTTAAATATTTATTCACAGAAAGATTTGTGAACGCCTCATCACTTACTGGATTATGCCCCAAACTGCCATAAATATATCCACAGAATCAGTCAGAATTCACAGTTAAAAATTGTAAACCATGGGAGTTAATACCCCTGAATTGATGAAATGAAAAAATGTCCAGTCTTGACTTTTCTCAAAATGAAGTCCTTTTCACTTCTTACGACGTTTAGAAGTACTTGTACTTGGCTCCACCTGTTATTAGTTTAACAAAATACTAAATTTTCATATCAACTTTAAAACTATAAAACTAGAATGAACATAAAAGAGAAATTGAATCGACCGTGTCGTACTACATTCCCGGCGGGTGTAACTAAACTTGTACATCTATCTAGATGTAGAGAAAAAGGCTAAATGTTGCAGTGTGATTGCGGCGATAGCCACATCTCCTTTACCACAGACTTAAAAAGAATGTTTTTTATTTCCCTTAAAGATTTTTTGAATGCCCAAGATACACCAGAATAATATGATTTAAACAGCGTTCTCACTGCGAATACCGCAACTGATTTATTGCCCTTTAAAAAAGTATGTTCAAATATTAAATTTTAGAATGTCAGACAAGGAGCCACGATAGTGTAATGGGTAAGACAGTTTCTTCTCACCCGAACACACGGGGTTCGAATCTGGTTGGGACTTTTTAAAAAATTTTTTTTTTAACCCGAAGTTTTATAATAACAAATACAGAACACATTTTAACAATTAGATTAAAAAAAATTTTTTTTAAGTGTATCACAAGTGAGTCTTGAAGGCCTTGCCTCTCTTGTTTTTTAATACTTCAAACATTACGTTATAGCAGCAAAACAAAATTTGATATCCAGCCTGTGAAGCAACTGAGCTGCCGTAATTAACTGATGAACAATCCACAGATTGCAACAAACTACACTGCTAAACCATTCAACAAACGGACAATAAACAACACTGAATAGATAAAATGAATCAAAGGCAAACACACCAGTTCAGCCTCGTAGGGCTCAATCACACCAAATGTCAAGACGGAGTATCTCCCAAGATCCCACAGATCCAAAGCAGATTTGCCACCTCTCACAGCTCGAAGGAGAGATGGCTCGATCACAAAGATGGGAAGTTCAACAGCTCGACAGGTGTCGGTGAATCTTTTAACGATGCCCTGTTATCAAATGTCACATGTTCTTGAAAAGAAGCTGATTCAAGATTGTAAAATCATCTGACAGACTGCCAGACTGAGACAAGACAACCAACAGCTTCCTAATATAACCTCCACAGTACCTGATTTTTGTGTAAAGTTAAGACTGACAGCACTGTGCTACTACATATCATGGCATACTACACTGTGATCTTTGTTTAGGCAATGTTGAGCGATAGTACACTGTACCATACAATAACTTATTTTTCTGTGTTAAGTTTTACTCATATTGATGCATTTAATTCTGGTACAGAGCAATACATTAGTACAATACAGCACAGTAAAGTTTAGACAGGACTGTATTAAGTGAATTGTTCATTTACCATACCCTGCTGTTCAATATACTATGCAAAAATAACAGATCATTATCATGCAAGCCTTGTACTGTGCTGTGCTATGCCATACAGTTTAGTAAACTACAAGACTGTACTAATATAACTACTACTAATTGAACTATACAAGTGATGTTCAGCTGTATAGTACTAAAAGCAAAGAACAGTGCACCACAATTTGGTACAGTACTGTACTGTGCTGAAATCAAACCTAGTACACTCATTTCCCCATTGGGTGCTCTTTCTACACTGCTCTGCTATAAGCTGATAATTACACATGTAATTTTCTTCATGTGTCAAATTGTACTGGATATTGAAGCATCATGAAAGGGCAGCATCATCAATTTATTCTAATCAAAAAGTAACATTATGCATGTGCTAATCTGTATTGTGCCATAATGTGTCAAACCAAAAGCTACAATTCTACACCATTCCAAACATTACTACATAATAATGTCCTATATTCCATTCCTTTATTTGCTGATTTCTACATGATCACATAAGTATTTGTAATCATGATTGATCAATGTATACACAGAAACACAAACAGATATGCAAAAAACACACAGCACACTGACATAGTGATAGACAAACACTTGCATAAATCATTTCATTTAAAAACCACAGTTCTCAGATATAAATTACATACCCAAGGAGAGGGGTCAAACCTTTGATCAGTTCTGTCAATGAAAATCTGAAATCAAATCAGCAAGTATTTGTACAGACAACTACTTCAAATTCTGCACAATTCTTGCAAAAGGAAAGAAAAAAAAATGTTTAAATACCCGGGAAAAAATACTGTCTCACTCCAGAAGCAGTTTGAATTTTGTTTAAAGCATTATTTTTGCATGGAATGTGCACAGCATCATAATAATGTAATGTACTTACTGAGTATTTTGTTATGTACTGCATATACAACAAGAGAGGCAAGGCCTTCAAGACTCACTTGTGATACACTTAAAAAAAAAAAAAAAAAAAAAAATCCAAGCTTTTTATGTACTGAGTATAATTTCCAAATGTAATGTTTAAGATGAGAAAGATCAGTTTAAAGCAAATTAAGTCCCCTAGCATTACAGCGTAATTTCCCTTTTTTACTATCTGCACCAAAACGTTTGCAAAATAAATAAAACTTCCATGCTTAGCAAAAGAAGTTCCTGTTTGAACAAAAAAATGATAATAATGACTGCTCTAGCTGTTGGGTCAGAATATCAGATCAAAGTGCGAAGTTTAGAGAATACAAAAAATATAAATATAACAGTAAATGCAGTTTGCATATAATTAGGCTTCATTCTTTATTTTTTTGTGCCCATCCCAGAGGTGCAATATTGTTTTAAACCAGATGACTGGAAAGAACTGAATTTTTCCTATTTTTATGCCTAATTTGGTGTCAACTGACAAAGTAGTTGCAGAGAAAATGTCAATGTTAAAGTTTACCATGGACACAAAGACACACAGACACACACACAGACAACCGAACACCGGGTTAAAACATAGACTCACTTTGTTTGCACAAGTGAGTCAATAAAGTATATCATGACAGCATCAACACTGTTGTCATAATCTCAAACATCACACACACACACACACGCACGTGTGTGCGCCAACAACAAAAGTTCAACACCAACAGTAACACAAACAGTCACCATACAAAAATATACTGTTCCAAGAGAGGCATGGCCTTCAAGACTCACTTGTGATACACTTTTGAAAAAAAAAAAAATCTAATCGTTAAAATGTGTTCTGTATTTGTTATTATAAAGCTTCGTGTTTATAAAAAAAAAAAAAAGAAAAAGAAAAAAAAAGAAGTCCTAACCAGATTCGAAACCCGCATGTTCGGGTGAGAAGAAACTGCCTTATCCATTACACTATCGTGGCTCCTTGACTGACGTTCTAAAATTTAACATTTGAACATACTTTTTTAAAGGGCGATAAATCAATTGCAGTATTCGCAGTGAGAACACTGTTTAAATCATATTGTTCTGGTGTATCTTGGGCATTCAAAAAATCTTTAAGGGAAATAAAAAATTCTTTTTAATGGCTATCGCCGCAATCACACTGCAACATTTAGCCGTTTTCTCTACATCTAGATAGATGTACAAGTTTAGTTACACCCGCCGGGAATGTAGTACGACACGGTCGATTCAATTTCTCTTTTATGTTCATTCTAGTTTTATAGTTTTAAAGTTGATATGAAAATTTAGTATTTTGTTAAACTAATAACAGGTAGAGCCAAGTACAAAATCTAAACGTCGTAAGAAGTGAAAAGGACTTCATTTTGAGAAAAGTCAAGACTGGACATTTTTTCGTTTCATCGTGATCAGTTCAAGGGTATTAACTTGCATGGTTTACAATTTTTAACTGTGAATTCTGACTGATTCTGTGGATATATTTATGGCAGTTTGGGGCATAATCCATTAAGTGATGAGGCGTTCACAAATCTTTCTCTGAATAAATATTTAACGGTCTCCTTCTCCAACTTTCAATCGCATGTTATCGTGTATTGTCCATTGAATATAGGATTGAACGGGCAAGTCAACAACTTGAAAGAAAATGGCGTCGTTCGCGTTCGCGAAGAATATGAGCACGCGCTTTGAATGTGTATAAATATGTGTACGCAATTGGTTTTTGCCCATGACCTTCAGGGCTCAGCCAACAGATCTGTAAAGTCCACTCGTCGTATTGATTTTAGTATTTTCCGAAAAAGACCACTTGGGCAAATGAACATAGTGAAAGCCCTGTACACTGAGAGTAAAACACACAAGCTTTTTATGTATTGAGTATAATTTCAAAATGTAATGTTTAAGATAAGAAAGAGCAGTTTAAAGCAAATGAAGTCCCCTAGCATTAATTACAGAGTAATTTCCCTTTTTTACTATCTGCACCAAAACGTTTGCAAAATAAATAAAAATTCCATGCTTTGCAAAAGAAGTTCCTGTTTGAACAAAAAATGATAATAATGACTGCTCTTGTTGTTGTGTATCAGATCAAAGTGCCAAGTTTAGAGAATACAAAAAAATATAAATATAACAGTAAATGCAGTCTGCATATAATTAGGCTTCATTTTTTTTTGTGTGTGTGCCCATCCCAGAGGTGCAATATTGTTTTAAACAAGATGACTGGAAAGAACTGAATTTTTCCTATTTTTATGCCTAATTTGGTGTCAATTGACAAAGTATTTGCAGAGAAAATATCAATGTTAAAGTTTACCACAGTCACTCAGACACACACACACACAGACAACCGAACAGGGTTAAAACATAGACTCACTTTGTTTACACAAGTGAGCCAAAAATGATGTAAAAATAACAAAATATAACAAATTATTTTTTTTTAAAAGGGTAAAAGAAACAAAAGGTAACACTTGCACACACACACAGAGTCACATGCACCACTGAGATGACTATTAAACAAAAATAATAAAATCACACACACTCACGCACGCACGCACACACACGTAAACACACACACACACACACACCACTGAGATTACTACACACACACCACTGAGATTACTACTTAACAAAAAAGTCTCCACTTCAGACCTTGAACCCAATAAACTGTAACAGAAGGAAAACGATTGCCAATGTGATCAATCCTTTCAAGATGTAGCTCCTGCCGCTGCCCATTGCTGCTTGCGTTGCTGTGGCTGCTGATACTTTTGAGGATATTGATCTGTAACAGCATAAAATAGAACATACTGAACATCCGCGCAATGACAAGTAAGAGCCGTATAAGAACAATAACTCATTTGAAGTATGT